>NW_022589720.1:21508451-21586622 GCF_004348235.1 Phoca vitulina
AAGAAGAAGAAGAAGAAGAAGAAGAAGAAGAAGAAGAAGAAGAAGAAAAGAAGAGGAGGAGGAGGAAGAAGAAGAAGAAGAAGGGAAGAAGAAGAAGAAGGAGAAGAAGAAGAAGAAGAAGAAGAAGGAGAGAAGAAGAAGAAGAAGAAGAAGAAGGAGAAGAAATGGAAGAAGAAGAAGTAATGGAAGAAAAAGGAGGAGGAGGAGACGAAGAAGTTGAACAAGAAAAAGAAAGAGGAAGATAAGAAGGAAAAGAAATTGAACAAGGAAAAAGAGGAAGAGGAGGGGGAAGGAGAAGGAAAGAAATGAAAATGGCAGCAACAATAACAACCACAAAAAATGATTTTTCATGTTCAATCATATTCACTGAGCCTTTTATATATAACAAAATAACATAACTGCATGTTTTCATTTTTCAAATATTGAATAAATAAAATAGTATAAATACTCTTCTCTCACTCTACCTATTGAATTCCCAATCTCCTGTCAGTGCCTTCCATTCGCTAGACCTTACCTGAAACCAGATTGCAAAGGAACCAAGTTGATGTAAGCCACACTCCTGTGTCACAGAGCAGGTCGAAGCACAGTGTAGATTGAAACAAAAGTGAAAATTGGAATTAATCCAATACCTTTGCTCCAAAGAATTTAATGTTGTTTTGTTTTAATTGAACTATATACCTTTGTGTACCTAAACAATACATAATTTCTTTGTATGTGTGTTCTTAGGCTTTCTTATTTTGAAGTAATCTTAAATATTTTTTGAAAAACAGTTAGTGACCTTTAAAATTACAAGGGAAAAAAATCCTGATAATTTTAAATTGTAGAAAATGCCTTACTTCAACACTCTACCCACTGATGAAGGATAAAAAATGACAACATAAAGCCACTTGTAACTTCTGTTTAAGAAATCAGTCATCACCAGAATGAGAGGCTTGTACCATTTTGCCCTTCTCTATTTACACCTCCTGCCTTTCTCCTTAGAAGTAATCACTCTCCTGACTTTAGTGAGAATCACTGCTCTACTTTTCTTCATTGTTTTACCAGTGATATATGGATTCAAATAATGTAGTTAATTTTTGAATAATTGTAGTAGGCAGAATAATAATCCCCATAGATGTCAATGTCCTAATCCCTGGAACCTGTGAACATGTTACATTATATTGCAAAGAGGAAATAAGGTTGCAGATGGAATTAAGTTTTCTAACTATCTTTACAATTGGGGGTAAGTTGGAAGAATATGAGTTGGATAGAATCTCCTCTTTGCCCTTTCCTCTGAAACAGTGTGTGTGTGTGTGTGTGTGTGTGTGTGTGTGTGTGTGTGACTAGAAATAGAATTTCTAAGTTAATATATACATATGTATATAAATATACAGAAATTTATTAAGAATTTATCTTCATGGGGTGCCTGGGTGGTTCAGTTGCTTAAGTGTCTGACACTTGGTTTCACTCAGGTTATGATCTCAGAGCTGTGAGATTGAGCCCCATGTCAAGCTCAGTGCTCAGCAGTCTGCTTGGGATTCTCTCTCTCTTCCTCTCCTTCTGCCCCTCCCCCTGCTTGTGCATAGTCTTTCTCTCTCTTTCTAAGAGAAATAAATAAATAAATAAATAAATAAATAAATAAATAAATAAATAAATAATAAAGTCTTTAGAAAAAATATTTGTGCTCAAAGTGGTTGCAATAATTTGTACTTTTGCTAGGTAGTACATAAAGACTACCTTAGTTTTACCTTAGTAAAATTCTTGTAGTTGTCAGGCATTTTAATTTGGATTATATACAAGATTCAACCTCTTTTTGGAGGAGATTGGGAAGATGGCAAAGTAAGAGGACCCTAAGTTCACCTCATCCCATCTAGATGCAACTAGATAACACTCTTATCAGTGTAAATAACCCAGAAAATGACCTGAAGACTGACAGAACAAACTCCATAAGATTACTTAGAGAAAAGGCACACTAAAGAGGGTAGAAACGGCAGAGATGAGACCAGGAAATAAATGGACTCATGGGATTATCTCCAAGGGGAAGGGAAGCAAGGGACTTGGAGAGCATGGTAAGGGGAAAGAAATAGACCCCCACACCAGGGAACCTGCATGGTGAATATGAATCTCCATAGCATTTGGCTTTGAAAGTGAGAGGGACTGAATTTCATGAGTTCTTAAAACCAGAGGCACTTAAAGCCTGGAATTTTGAAAATCAGTGGGCTTGACTGTGGAAGAACCCAGAGATACAAAGCCTAGTCCCTGCCCTTAAGGACACAGCATGACAGTCAATAGAGATACAACGAAGCAGCGGTTTGAAAAACTCCTAAGGCATATGGGAGAGAGAACAGTTTACTCATTCTGGAGCATGTGCTGGAAGGGCAAGTATCACCGAGGCACTTCTCCTGGAACAAAGGAGGTAGAGGGCACCATCTTTCTCCCCCACCTCCCAGCATAAACACATGGCCACCTTTGGGAACCAGTGTGGCATCCACATTCACTACCTAACTTGCTTTCACCTACCCCTGGACTTCAGTGGATCTGCCCTTTCAGATCACGTTTTCCTCAGTCCCAGCACTGCAGGTCCCCTACCCCAAAAGACCACCAAAAACCTTGCCAACAACATATCTACTGACCCATGTGTTTTGTGGTGTCCTGGCCTGGGCTGTGGCAATGGTGGCAATAGGCCCTATGAAAGCCCAAGGTGCATCTTGTTAAAAATCACACATCCTGCCCTGCTTCACATGCTTTGCAGATAATGCCAGGCTTCCCTGGTCTCTGCTGTGGTGACTGCAGGGCTCATTTCACAAACAGACCAACATGCACCTTGTTAAAACTGCACACCCAACCCAGGCCTAGGACTAAACTCTGCAATAGGCAAATTTCCCACAATAGGCAAAGATGACTAGACTGAAGGAAAAAGCAGCCAGGCTACAACAGCAGGGCAAATGCAACATACATAGGAGATACTCCTTGAAGTTCCAGGTTCTGGTGAACAGGTGACCCAGCACTGCAGGGCATTACAGGATCTCTTCTTCATAAGGCCATTACTTTTGAGAGCAGGAGATGTAGCTGTTTTCCCTAGCATACAGAAACAGACACAGAGTTAGACAAAATGAGGAGACAGAGTACATCCTAAATGAAAGAACAGGCTAAAACCATAGCAAGAGCCCCAAAAGAAACAGATGTAGGTAGTATGCCTGAAAAAGAATTTAAAGTAATGATCATAAAGATACTCACTGGACTTGAGAAAAAGCATGGAAGAGATCAGTGAGGCCCTTAACAAAGAGATAAAAAGGAACTAATCAGAGATGAACTAATCAGAGATGAACTAATCAGAGATGAACAAAATAAATGAAATTAAAAATACACTAGATAGAATAAATAGCAGGCTAAAAGAAGCAAAGGGGTGAATTAGTGATCTGGAATACAGAGTAATCGGAACTAATCAAGCTGAGCAGGTGAGAGAAAAAAATATGCAAAATGAGAATAGACTTAGGAACTCAGCAACTCCAACAAGTGTAATAACATTCCCATTATAGGAATCCCAGAAAAAGAAGAGAGGAGAAAAGGGGGTAGAAAATTTATTTGAAGAAATAATAGTTGAAAAATAATAGTTGGAAACTTCCCTAATCTGGGGAAGGAAAAGATATCCAGATCCAGAAAGCACAGAGATTTTCCAGCAAAATCAACCCAAGGAGGTCCACACCAAGACACATAGTAATGAAAATGGCAAAAAGTAATGATAAAGAGACATATACCTAAAATATGGGGGGGGGGGAGGGAGGAATAAAGAATGGATTTAAACCTAAGCAACCATCAACTTAATATAGACTGCTATATGCAGAAGATATTAGATGCAAACCTAATAGTAACCACAAATCAAAAACCAGTGCTAGATATGCAAAAGAGAAAGAGAAAGGAATCCAAGTATATCACTAAAGAAAACCAGCAAACCATGAGAGAGTAAGAGAAGAAAAGATCAGAGAAGTACAAAAAAGAAACAAAGAGAACTACAAAAACAACCACAAAACAAGTACCAATGGCAATAAATACATACCTATTAATAATTACTTGAACAACAAATGTAAGCAAGGATGTGGAGAAAAAGAAACATGTGTACACTGTTGGTGGGAATGCAAACTGGTACAGCCACTGTGGGAAATAGTATGGAGGTTCCTCAAAAACTTAAAAAATAGAACTACCCTACAATCTAGTAATTGCACTATTCGGTATTCACCCAAATAATACAAAAACACTAATTTGAAGGGATATATGCAGCCCTATGTTTATTGCAACATTATTTACAATAGCCAAATTATGGAAGCAGCTCCAATGTCCATTGATAGATGAATGGATAGAGAAGATGTGGTATAGATAAATAGATAGAGATGATAGATATGATAAATAGATAGAATGGAATATTATTCAGCTACAAAGAAGAATGAAATCTTGCTATGTGCAGCAACATAGATGGATCTAGAAAGTATTATGCTAAGTGAAATAAGGCAGTCAGAGAAAGACAAATACCATATGATTCCACTCATATGTGGAATTTAAGAAACAAAGCAAATGAGCAAATGGTAAAAAAAAAAAAAAAAGAGGGAGGGAGGCAAACCAAGAAACAGTCTCTTAACAATAAAGAACAAACTGATGGTTACCAGAGGGGAGATTGGTGGGGGGATGGGTTAAATAGTTGATGGGGATGAAGTAGTGCACTGGTGATGAGCAAAGGGCATTCTATGGAACGGTTGAATCATTATATTGTACACCTGAAACTAATATAACACTGTGTTAACTACACTGGAATTAAAAGAAAAAAAATTTGAACCTCTTTTCACATCATTTGGGAATTTGGAATTCTTTACCTTTGTGTTTTGTTATATCCTTTGTATATTTTTGAGTTGTTAAAATTCTTATTGATTTGCAGGAATTGTTATATATTTTGGATAATAATGCCTTATTAGTTATATGTTTTGGAATATCTTCCCTTAGTGTGTGGCTTGTATTTTAGCATTACTTATTTTATCTTTTATTGTTCAGGAAAAAATATTGAATATATAACCAAATATCTCAATCAGGATATCACCAGAGAGTTTTTCCTTAAACATGTATGTCATTAATCTATCTGGAAATTTTGTTTTATTTGTATGAGTGTCTCAAACTTTATTTTTCTCCCCATGGATAGCTAATTTTCTAATAACAGTTATTGAATGAATTTTCCCATGGATTTGTAATGGTTCTTGAGTAAATAGCAGGTTTACAGGTTAAACTGACTAAATAGGGGCACCTGGGTGGCTCAGTCATTAAGCGTCTATTTGGGCTCAGATCATGATCCCAGGGTTCTGGGATCGAGCCCCGCATCGGGCTCCTTGCTCTGCTGGAAGCCTGCTTCTCCCTCTCCCACTCCCCCTGTTGTGTTCCCTCTCTCGCTTTCTCTCTCTCTGTCAAATAAATAAATAAAATCTTAAAAAAAATCTTAAAAAAAATAAAATGACCAAATCATCTATTTTTTTCTATTCTCTCTGTCTCTTTGTTTACTATTTTACCAATATCATACCATAGTTTCATCATAATTTTAGCTAATTTATATTTATTGATTCATGTTCTTATTATTATATTTGAATCAATGGAGTAAATAAGGATATTTAGATTTAAATACAATTTTCATTTAAGAAACTAAGTATCTTTAGTGGCTCTGGATGACTGTGTTTGGTTTAAAATAAGTGTGGTTATGCCATTTTGAGACGTGTTTCATCAGGGTATGATTTTATGATTAGTTCATTCTAAATGAATTCAGTGTTTCACCACACTATTGATGTATCTTCAGGAAGGTGTTACTGATGAATTTTAAGTGACTAAAATTTGTCCTTGTGAAATTGTCAAAAATCATCTGTATGAAAGGGTTCATTCTGTAATTTCTTAAAGTCATGATGTAGTCTTAAAGATCTTTTCTTTAAGTTAACAAATATTCATAGAAATCTGAGTACAAGCAAATATGTATATAAATATTCCTGTTTTATAGTTTTATTTGGTCTTTTAAAAAAGTTCTAGATATTATCACCTAAAAGTTGTATATATGTATGTGTGTGTGTGTGTATATACATAATATATGTATATATATATATCAATTACACATACTTTTGGGGAGCATGTTTTTCAGTGTTATGAAATATTAATGTTTGACTGAGTTTCCTTGTTTTTAAAGATAAAAGAAAATGTAATGTGAATGTTTACATTTAAGAATTAAAAATACGTATATTTTTCCTTTTCCAAAATTCTCAGTGAAAGAAAATACAATGACCGAGTACGATTGAATGCCTCATATAATAAGTAATTCTGACTTTTCCATTCAGTCACTGTCTTCATTTTACTTGTTTTGTTAATCATGTTGCAAGCTCTTACATTGTAAAAGGGCTATAACCACAACATAAAAACTTAGTAAAAATGAGTTTCCATTACACTTTAATTCATAAATATTATATTATTGGACCTTACATTTTCCCAAGGCTATTTAATAAACCTGAACTTCAGAAAAAATCAATATTTGCTCTCAGTTTTACATTAATGCATTAACTCTTTTTCTAATGTACTCATAATATCCTAATACTTCAAAATAGGCAGAGGCATTGAGGCTTTGAATATCAGCATTTAAACAACATATATTTTTTCAGTGCATCGATTTACAATAAACACAGATACATTTTCTGGTGTAGATATATTGATTTACAAAGCTAATCTCAAGAAGATATGATGAGTAATAATCAACAAAACAATGCTTTTCACTATCTTTCATATACTGAAATATTCTTCATGTAGTAGAAATACAGAGAAGGTATGTTGGAGGCAAGGCATATTAATTGTGGAGAAACATTGAATTTTTCTATAAAGAAAACCATTTACATTAAACATATGAAGCAAATAAAATTGAGTCAGGGGGTCTTAACTGGAACCTATGAAGGGATAGAGCTCCTGGAGGGGACCTAATGTTGGATTTCAGATGAACGTATTAACTTTGTAATTGCACACAAAATTTTATGTGAATGTGCCATTTTCTCAGAGGAACATCCAACTATTTTATCAGATTCTCATGATTTTAATTTTCTGAGCTATGTGAATATGTAATATAAGAATTTAAAGAAAATATTTGTTTTTATACTTTTTTTTGCTGTTAAAAAAATTTAAATATCTGGTCACCTGTGTGGCTGTTGGTTAAGCGTCTGCCTTCAGGTCAGGTCATGATCCCAGTGTCCTGGGATGGAGTCCCACATCGGACTCCCTGCTCATGGAGGAGCCTGCTTCTCCCTCTGCCTGATGCTCCCCCTGCTTGTGCTCTCTCTCTGACAAATAAATAAATAAAATCTTTTAAAAAATTTTAGATATCAATATTAATATTAAAATGTTAAATTAACTATTTGCTCATTTTCTTAAACAAAGAGCAGTAGTCTGATGTTTGAATAACATAATTTAAGATGTTTTATTTTAACTTTATTTAAATTTATTTACTTTTTATTTTTATTTTATTTATTTATTTATTTATTTTTAAGATTTTATTTATTTATTTGAGAGAGAGAGAATGAGAGAGAGCACATGAGAGGGGGGAGGGTCAGAGGGAGAAGCAGACTCCCTGCCGAGCAGGGAGCCTGATGCGGGACTTGATCCAGGGACTCCAGGATCATGACCTGAGCCGAAGGCAGTCGCTTAACCAACTGAGCCACCCAGGCGCCCTAAATTTATTTACTTTTTAACAAGAACCATTGTTATTAGGTGCATAATGAGTTGCAGATATATATCATATTTAACTTACAGCAAATAGTTTTACTCAGTATAGATACAGCAAATAATTATATGGAGTGTATCATTTTCAAGTTATATGACTGAGTTTTAGTGAGCTTATAAATATGCAAAACATCCAAAAGAGTGTAGATAACAAAATCAAGCAGTTCTTACGGAGATTTTCCTTCAAAGGCTATAGCACTGTGTTTGGACCACTATACATTATGAGGTCTTTAATTCTTAGATTAGTGTATAAATTGTCCCCTTTGTTTGTGCTTGGGGCTCAGACCTTTGGAGATCACTCTCCTCTGAGCCCACTGGCGTTAAATAAACCTCCTATCCTCTAAGATCTCCTAGTGCTGCTTGGTTCTTCCATTGGGTGATCCAGTCCAAGTTCTGCAACATTTGGTTCCCTGACGGGGAAACCCAATCATGCTGGCCCATTGTTGCCACCAGTTTGGGGGCAACAGTGGGGTGGTGACAGATCAAGGGATCATAAAAGAGAAGGCGCGCCATGCCTAATATTCGGCAGTCTCCCGCCCCAGTTGCCTCAGGCCGGCCCCACTCCACTGTTCCCACCAGACTTGAGGAGACTTGGCAAGGGATTAATGTGCTTATTGTAAGGAGAAAGGGCCCTGGAAAAACGAATGTCCCAACTGGGGAAAGGCTCAAAAGCCCAGCTGCTACAAGGAAGAACCCCGAGAGGAGGACCTCATAGGCCTTGCGGGAATAGACTCAGACTGAGGGGGACCAGACTCTTTCCTCCTTGGCCCCCATGAGCCCATGGTCAGAATGAAAGTAGGGGGCCAACCAGTGACTTTTATGGTTGATATTGGGGCCAAGCACTCTGTTGTCACCTCCCCAGTGGCCCCTTTCAGCAAAAAGACTGCAAACATCCTTGGGGCCACTGGGACATGGGCGATATGACAGCCCTTTTGCCAGGCTCGCCAGTGTGAACTCGGGGCCACAAGGTCCGACATGAATGCCTTTATCTGCCTGATTGCCCCATCCCCCTCCTGGGCCGAGACATACTCCCCAAGCTTAGGGCTCAGATAACCTTTGCCCACCGGGCACCCTAGCCTCCGACTGAACCCAAGGCAAGAGGAGACAGGGTCTCTGGTACTAGCAATAACCACACCGAGGGAAGAAGAATGGAGGCTATGCTGTGCCCAGCCCAACCGAGCAGCCCAGCAGAGTTCAGACTTGCCTTCCCTTCAGTATGGGCTGAAGACAACCCACCTGGACTAGCCCAGAATTGGGCCCCTAGCGTGGTTGAACTGATCCCAGGAGCCCAACCTCAGAGGCAAAGGCAATACCCCCTTCCACAAGAAGCTAAGATCGGCATCCAAGAACATTGGGCAAAACTCAGAGAAGCAGGTATTCTAGTCGAGTGCCAGTCAGCCTGGAATACCCCACTTCTGCCAGTCAAGAAGCCAGGAGGTGGATACCAACCATTACAAGATTTGTAGGCCATCAACAAGGTGACTATCTCTCTGCACCCGGTGGTCCCGAATCCATACACCCTCCTCGGCCAAATCCCAGGGTCGGCCAGATGGTTCACTTGCCTAGAGTTAAAGGATGCCTTCTTCTGCCTCCGTTTAGCTCCCCAGAGCCAGCCACTGTTTGCCTTTGAAGGGACTGAACCTGATACAGAGTGCCAGATGCAACTGACTTGGACACGCTTCCCACAGGGGCTTAAAAACTCACCAACCCCCTTTAGGGAAGCACTGGCCATGGACCTTGCCAGCTTCCCAAGAGAGACCACATGATGCACCCTCCTCCAGTATGTGGATGATCTCCTCCTTGCCAGTGACACACAAAGACTGCACAAAAGGCACAAAGACCCTCCTACAGCTCCTGTCAGACTCAGGATACCAAGTCTCATGGAAGAAGGCAAAAATCTGCCAACAACATGTCCAATACCTTGGTTTCCTCCTCACCCAAAGGAAGAGAGAACTAGGGCCAGAGAGAAAGAAAGTCATCATCTCCCTGCCACAGCCCCAGACAAAAAGGGGCCTATGAGAATTCCTGGGGGCTGAAGGTTTCTGATGCATCTGGATCCCTGGGTTCTTGGCAATAGCAAGACCCCTCTATGATCTCTTAGGGGGACCAGATCGAGAACCCCCTGCCTGGACTGAGGAAGCAGAAGCTGCCTTCACAGAGATAAAGACCACCCTGGGGTGGGCTCCAGCCCTGGGCCTACCAGATGTAGAAAAACCCTTCAATCTCTTTGTGCATGGAAAGGAAAAAATAGTGCTCGGGGTACTCACCCAGACTGTTGGGCCCTGGCAATGGCCGGTTGCATACCTGTCAAAGAAGCTGGACCCTGTGGCAACAGGATGGCCACTGTGCCTCAGGGCGCTGGTATCCACAGTCCTACTCATCAAGGAGGTGGACAAACTCACCTTGGGGCAAGAACTTAACATCAAGGTCCCTCACAGAGTTGTGTCCCTCATGAACACACAGGGGCACCACTTCCTTTCCAACTCTCAGTTAGCACAATACCAAGGGCTCCTCTACGAAAACCTGCAGGTCACCCTGGAAACAGTAAAGACATTAAACCCAGCAACCTTTCTCCCATGGAAGAGGGGGAACCAGACCATGACTGTTCCGAGGTAACTGATGAGGTCTATGTGAGCCATCCAGATCTGTGGGATCAAGCCATAAAGAATCCAGAGCTCACGCTGTTCAGTGATGGCAGCAGTTACCTATAGGAGGGTGCCCAGAAAGCAGGTTATGCAGTAACCACAACTACTAAAGTCCTAGAAGCTAAGGCATTACTGGCTGGATGGTCCACTCAACAGGCTGAACTATATGCTTTAGTCCAAGCCCTCACCCTTGGTGAAGGCAAGCGAGTCAACATCTATACTGACTCTCGGTTACGCCTTTGCTACTGTACATACACATGGAGCCATCTACAAGAAAAGGGGCCTGCTAACCGCCGCAGGAAAAGCTATCAAAAACAAGGAGGAGATACTGAGACTCCTCGAAGCCGTCTGGCTTCCAAAGGAAGTAGCAATCTTGCACTGTAAGGGACACCAGAAAGGAGACGACTCCATAGTGTGGGGAAATTGGCAGATGAGGCAGCCAAGACCGCAGCCAGTGAGGACATGGGCAGAGCCCTTCCCCTCACCATGGCCCTGACACCCCCAGAAGAAGTCCCTCTGCCTAATTACAGTAAAAAGGAAAAAGAATGGGTCATGGCTGAGGGGGCCACCCTGACTGAAAAGGGATGGTGGATGATGCCAGATGGGTGCATCTTCATTCCAACAGCAACTGGAGCGCATCTAGTCAAGGAACACCATCAACTCACTCATCTGGGAAAAACTGCATTAGAGGCCCTTCTCAAGAAGCACTACTACCTCAGTCAGCTGCCAGCACTATGCCAAGCAACGAGTGAACGGTGCATAACATGTGCTAAAAATAATACTCAGCTGCACCGCGGCCCCTGCCAGGTGTCCAGAGGATGGGAGCAACCCCCTTTGAAGATCTGGAGGTAGACTTCACAGATGTGCAGCCGAGCAGGGGGTTCAGATATCTTCTAGTAATAGTATGCACATACTCTGAGTGGGGCGAAGCCTTCCTGACCAGGATGGAGCACAGCTGGGAAGTAGCTAAAGTCCTCTTAGGGGAGATCGTGCCCCGGTTTGGTCTGCCATAGTGACAATGGACCTGCATTTGTAGCAGACATTGTACAGGTCTTGACCAAATCTCTCAACATCACCTGGAGACTCCACACCGCTTACAGACCCCAAAGTTCAGAAAAAGTAGAGCGAATGAATCGCACCTTCAAGGGAACCTTAGCAAAGTTTTGTCAGGAGACTAACCTCCCGTGGCCGGATCTGCTACCCCTAGCTCTCCTGCATGCTCCCTGTATGCTGGGGCATTAGGTTTCTCCCCGCTTAAATTAATATATGGACAGCCTCTCCCTTGCTTGGGGAGCCTTCCAGGAAACTTAGGCCTATCTCAGGTTAGAGATAAAGAAATAAAAGGAGCAACTTCAGGGTCTGGGGGCCACCCTAAATAAATTACAAAAGTACACCATTTAGAGGGCCCCAATCTCCCTAGGGTCTCAGGTACACTCCTTCCAGACAGGGGACTCAGTCTGGGTCAAAGATTAGAAGAAAGACCCCCTCAAACCTCAGTGGACAGGGCCCCACACTGTTGTTCTAACCACACCTACTGTGGTCAAGGTCTCAGGTGTCACCCCATGGGTCCACCACTCAAGACTGAAGAAAGCTCATCATTTGGATGAGGAGCCGCACCAGTGGAGAGTCCAGCCAGACCTCATGAACCCACTCCAGCTTCGCCTTCAAAAAGACACCTGCTCACCATGGTCCCTAGCTCTCATTGGTGTGATTTCCCTCATCTTAGGAGTCGGACTCTACACCATTGCCCCTCCTGACTGGACTTTCTCCCAGAAGCTTACTATTGCCATTGTTTATTGGGTGACCTTAGGATGTATTACTGCACTTACTTGTCCACAGGTTTTATCTGCTGATGGGTTAGCCACAATGGCTCCCTCTAACTAAGGTCATAGACCCCACTTTTACTGGCCCTCTGCTGTCTACTCCTAAGCACATTTCACCATGCTTTTCCTGGCCCCAGTCAGTCCTGGTCTTCTGCTACCTGGTGTGCTGTTCCTCTGCACTGCCTCTAGCTTGCCCGGCCCGGCAGGGGGGACAGACTCTCGTATCACTGTTACTGGCAGATGGACTTTCCAGCTTATTCCCCTCAATCCTGCACTGGCACCCCCACTGACTTCTTACACCTGGGATGGACACACACCAATGGTTGACCTCCATTTTGATGGATGCCAACTTCTTGATACCTCCTGGGAACCTCATAGATGGTGTTCCTACCATGGCCCTCTGTATGAAGCCCGGTCCTGTCCAATACCTAGGTATCCTCAACCAATCCACCATGTCAGCTCCCACCTCGGCACCAGGGACCTCAGATTATGCCTTTATGGCTCTGGTACCACTGTATGGAAACTCTTCCTCTCCCATCATGGGCCACAGTCGGGTCTGTGTGCCTAAAACCACTTTTCTGGCTTGTGATCAAGGTGTATACATCTGCATCACCCTGCACAATCAATCACGCACGCTTGTGAGTCTCTTCCCCGATCTTCCAGTCCTCCCCGGGAGCGATGCCCCTCTTATATGGAGACCTCCTAGCTGCCCCTGATACTCCCCTTTGGCCATCCCTTTTCTCATGAGCCTGCTGGCTGCATCAGGTGCTGCCCTCAGCGCCACCGTCGTGAGGATGTCACAGGTTCAGTACCAGGGGCTAACTCAACAACTCACGGTGGATTTTTCTGCCCTCACTCAGTCAGCCCTGGCCCTGTAGTGCCAACTTGATTCACTGGCCTCAGTGGTTCTCCAAAACAGGCACGGGCTTGACTTGCTCACAGCTGCACAATGGGGACTCTGCCTCTTCTTACAGGAGAAATGTTTTTCTATGCTAATGAGTTGGGGGTGGTCCAAGAAACTCTGACCCAATTACAGGAACGAGTAAATCACCAGTGGAAAGCACTCCAGCTGACGACTTGGTGGGATTCCTTCTCACAATGGTTCCCTTAGTTCACCCCCCTCATTGGCCCCCTCCTAATGCTCCTCTTCACAGTATTGTATTCTTAATGCCCTTACTAGGTTTATCAGTGCTCAAATTGCTGAGATCAGACTCCAGTTGCTCCTTACTCACTTAGAGAATGAAAATTATGCCCTCTAAACTAGGTGTTTAAAGGGGCATCAAAGGGGGGAATGATAAGGGAAATCTGTGTTCTAAGGTGGCCAACCAAGCCAGCAAGGGAATCCCGATCCCGGCCGCTGGGCCATTCTGGGTTTTCCCTCCTGCCCCACCTGCTGCACACGTGAAAGTGCCACATATACAGAAGTAAAAGTGTATAAATTGCCCCCTTTGTTTGTGCTCGGGGCTCAGACCTTTGGAGATCACTCTCCTCTGAGCCCACTGGCGTTAAATAAACCTCCTATCCTCCAAGATCTCCGAGTGCTGCTTGGTTCTTCCATCAGGAGATCCAGTCCAAGTTCCGCAACATTAGGAAAACAATTCTTCTTCCCAGCTATAGCAAATATCTGTTCTAACAGGTGACTTCATTGCTGGAAGTCTTCCTCCTTCCTCTGTCCCTATCCTCATGTGGTGAGTCACACGTCTCCCTAGGGCCCATTGACTATTAAGGGAGAACTGGATAAATGTTTGTGGAAGAGAATGTCAGAATGATGCAGTGGGTGGAGAAGAGGAAATTTATCTCATTCCACTGCTAAATTAGTGTTGGGAATTTCACCAATTACTCTCTTGTTTGGGAAGAGCAGGATTTGTCCAGAGGTAAGAAAGGCACACTCATGTTGATTTTCCTACCCATTTGTCTCACATATTGCATCTCCCAAAATTAATCTGGATGGAAATAGTTTTGTTATTTTATTTAAACTATCAGCAACAATCAAAATAATTGCTCACCCCCATTTTTCTTCTAAATTCATCTAAGTTCTAGTTCTTCCCTATCCCATTTGCTATTCCATCTTGTCTCTTTTGGTGGTTCTTCTTTATTTCCCTGACCTGTGCATTTTAGCTGTTCTCTAATTCAGCTAAAGAACTTTCCTTCTCTCTGATTGCACTCATTCTTTTGAAGATCTCATGAATTTATGGATTAGAATACCTTTTATATATTTTTAAGATTAATATTTCCAGGTTTATCTTCTTACCTGTTTCAAGGGAGAGCCTTTGAATGGCTTCCTTTCTCACTGAGAGTAAAGTCCAGGTCTCCTGAAATGGTGTGTAAAGCCTTCTGTCCAGATTTCTACTTTGTCTACCTCTATAATTTTTATCTCTACTATTCAACTAGCTCATAGCACTCCAGCCACCCTTTCCTCCTTGTTATGTCTCAGCCTGGAACACTATTCACACCTCAGTTTCTTTGCCTTGATGTTTTCTCTTTCTATCTCCAGTGTTTACCATAATTCCTGGCAAATAGGTTTTCAAAGCATTTTTTCTAAGCATTTCTTAGTGGAGCTTTCTTTTTTTCTTTTTCTTTTCTTTTCTTTTCTTTTTTTTTTTTTGAGAGAGAGAGAAAGAGAGAGAGAGCCAGGGGGGAGGGGCAAAGGGAGAGGGAAAGAGAGAACCTTAAGCAGTTTCCATGCCCAGCATGCTCTCCATGTGGGGCTCAATCTCATGACCTCAAGATCATGACCTGAGCTGAAATCAAGAGTTGGAGACTTAACCAACTGAGCCACCCAGATGCCCCCTAAGAATTTCTAAGTATGAATGAGTGTATGAACAAAGTGTTCCATATCTAAAATTTTATTGATAATTTAAGACATTGTAAAAAGACAACATTTAAAATAATTTAAAATTTGTAAAACAAAAATTGGCATTTCCATGGACCTTGTCACATTTATCCTTGCACAACTAGAAACTAGATGAGTGTTATAGATATATTCATTAAATATTTGTTAAATGAATGACTTAATAAATGACAAAGATTATTTATACTTAAGAATTTATATTAATCTTTTCTTATTTAAGTCATATGTGAAAATGGCTGGTTATTCCAAGAATATATAGGGTTTGTTTTTTTTTTAGACAATATGTTCTGTGATTGTTTCTTCTTATACCATTCAAAGGAAAAGTAGTTAGTGAGCAAGATTGTAGTCTCATGGGTCATATCCATGCTTAAACAATTGTTAAATGATATCTAGAGGGAAGTACATTTATTTCTCTAGATTATGAGCAACTAGATAGACTTTGTCATGTAGTTAAAAAGTACAGACTAGCCTTGGATTGTTGGGCTAGTGGAAAGGGAGAGTGGGTAATGAGAACAGGGAGCAAAAAGGAGTGATGAAATTTATATGTGCTTCCAATGAGAGGGAGAGGGCTAATTTATCTTAAAGAGGAATGCATTCAAGGGGGATGAATTTCATTCTATTTTAAGTTTACCCTACAACATATTTAATACATTAATTGTGTCCATTGGTGCATAATAGTCCATTACACAGCAGCAAAACTCTACCCATTTATTTAGTCTGCTGACCTATTTATTTCTCATCTATACTCATTAGGGTAACTCAGTATAATGCTTATTAACTGATGTGTTCCTAACAAAATATTAGGATTGTAACATCTCGGTAATCTTTTGTTGGTGAAGAAATAAAATTTTAGCTGTTGATATTTCTCTGTTTCAAAATTATATATTGCCAGTTAAATAGATAGTATTTTGTACTTGGATTTCAGATGTCTATGTAAATATTCATGTAGGTTTAGATGAAGATATTAACAGAGATAAATACCATGCAATTAATGATCAAAAATTCTATTAATCAATGAGACAACAATTAATGTTTTTGTGTTCATAGTAAACAGACAATAGGTTTTTTTACAGCTAATTTACATATCTGTGGGTAAAAGAAGTACATTGTAAATTTGTATATATGTAAAGTCTCTTTCCTGGTATATAACAAGGAACAATAAATTTTGTTCAAGAAAATAAATTTGAAATCACTCAACAAAATGGTAGTTATTAGATTTACATCAACATATATACAAGGATTTGAGTAATTGTGGGAAAGTGATTTTGATATTACAGATTCAGTGATAAATAAGAGAAGAATGACTAGGAGAACATTCTTACAATAAAGATACCTGATTACAATATTAACTATTATTTAGGAAATCTCAAATAAAGTTATTTCTTATAAGAGAGTCTTAACTCTTCCCTTGTATAAGAGCAATTGCTCATCTGCAATCAAATCTTTTATTTTCATCCTTAGGGAAACTGTTACAAGTTTTAATCAACAGACTTACTAATAGATTTTGAAATCCAATCTATAGACAAGTTGTAGTCTCTATACAGATATGCACACATTAAGCTATAAATTTTTGCATGAAATGTTAGATGTATATAGCATGTCGGAAAAAATGCAGGTTCTATTTAAGTGAAATAATTGTGAAACCATAGCTTGATCTATGAATACCAACATTTTTTACTGCGATGGATAAAATACATGACAATTTTGTGTTATCTCCCATTATTGAACATAATCCATTTTCCATCATGATATATTGTTATTATTTTTTTTCTGCCATACTACAGTGTTTACTTTAGGATGTGTTAAAATGAGTATATTAATTAGGTCCTCATCTGTTTGAACTGTTTCGAGTTATGACAACATTGTTCTCTTTACTAAGCAGGGTTTTGATTTCAAGGAGCCGCCCTTAAATTCTAATTCATTACTTTATAAAGGCTATATGCTGGGAAAGCAAAATACAAAAAATTTAGAAATTGAAAGCAAATAACTATGAGTAAAGGCCTGAGAGGCAGTTTGTGGTTAAAATGCTTCTGACACATTGTATGAATAGATCAAAATTCCAATTTTCATTCCAATGAAGTGCTAATAAAAAATGCCTGCCTTTCTGATATTCAGGAATTTTATGAAGAGTAAAAACAGAATGTATAAATCAGGTAACACTATATTTTGTAATACGTATGCATTTATTATAAAAATAATTGGATTGACTTGACCTCTCTTTTCTATTTTAGAGTTTTGCTTTGTTCTGCTGTTGTGTTTTCTGGCTTTGTTCTGCTGTTTTGTTTTCTGGCCTTGTTATAAATGGCTAGAGAATGAATCATATTCTCATTATCTAATGGCTTCTCTGTAGAGTCCTCTGTAGGGGATATATTCTATTTTTAGGTCAAAGGTAACAATACGGAGAAGACAAAATCCCCATGAAATTGTTGGGGAAGGCAATCTTTTTGGTGTAGTCTTTTGACCTCCTTTCAGCCGCATAAGAATGGGTGTTGGGCCTGGAGCACTTCCTTACCAAGACAGAGTTCTCATGGCTTGTGCTGGACTTACCACTTTGTGTGGGGAAGTCTTTCCATTTCAGACTCAAATAGTGTTCCTTTGTTCTGCTTAAGTCTGTGTGTCATGTGGCACTTGGTCAACCCATTGCTATATTGTCCCCTGCAGGGAGTAGACAAGGTCCTTCGGCAGCAGCACAAGAAGTATGTATGCAGGCCAATTGCCCTAGGTTAGCTGCCCAGAGGAACCCACTGGACATGGGACACTGATGCCCACTATTGAAGCTGATCTTGCACTACCTCTTCCCCATGTAAGTAAAGCATTGCTCCATCCAGTGTTGGAATTTTTTTCCTTGATGACTCTGATACTAAGAAGCATGGGCAGAAGTGCTCATCTTCTATTCCCAATAATAGGCAACAAATGGCACTTCCTCAAGAGAAAGCAAGCGCATAAAGTATAAATGATTTACATATTCAAAACTAAATACTAATATTTATGTTTATAAAATTTCTGGGTAAAATGATATATACTTTATATATATATATATACATATATATATATATATATATATATATATATATATATATATATATAATTCCATAGAGGGGTAAATTAATTCAAGTTATCTCGTACTGATTTGTATGTAATTTGTGTGCATTAAGTTAGAGTTTCCTTAGCAGAAGGGAACATAATTAACTGATTATGAGCACAAATTAAACTATCTTTTCCTTTTGATCTTTATATTTGACTTCTAAACATAATCATTCATAGGTGCTTTTTTGTAAATCCTACATACTTTCACTTTTTCTATTGTTTTTGTATTACATCCAAATATGTGTCTAACCTTCAAAGATGTTGGTTGGGTTAGTAAAATTAGATATGGACAGGGAATGCTTGAATGGGGAATAATTTCATATATAGAGAGTTTATTATTGATTATTTAATCTTACTTTTGTAAACAGTCTTGTTATTCCAAGAACTGGAGTAATGTCTTATAAAATTTTAAAAAAGGAACTTAAAGAACCTATTTTATATGATTAAGGATGTATCCAAAATAAGTGGATAAAAACATTTTCCAAAAGAAGGTTAATAGAAAAAATAAGTTAAATTACATAGCATATAAAGTACCAAAATAAATCCCATGTGATTTACATATCATCATTATAATAAATATCTCATACTATATATGTTTTTATATATAATTTATATATTATATTTTTATATATATTTGGAAGAAGGAAAAACACCCACAGAGCATGACATCAAAGTAAAATACACAAGGAAAAATACTGATATTTGACTCTTTAAAATTCCAACTCTTTCTTAAAGAAAAATAAAACAAGACAACTAACATTAGGGGCGCCTTGGTGGCTCAGTTGGTTAAGCGTCTGACTTCAGCTCAGGTCATGATCTCAGGGTCCTGAGATTAAGGGCTCCCCCGCCTTGTTCAGGAGAGAGTTTGCTTCTCCTTCTCCCTCTGCCCCACCCTACTCTCTCTCTCAAATAAATAAATAAAATCTTTAAAAAAAGATAACTAACATAAACAAAACATTCATTTAAAATCAAAAGATGAGCTGCTTAAATATTTTCACTTTCAAATCCCTAAACACACATGCACAAACATACACAACAATAAAAAAAATTAACAAAGATCTCAAAAATACAACATAAAAAGTAAATATAAATTATCTACATATTTAAAAATATAATTATTATTACTGGATAACCCAAGAGTTACATATTCCCCCCATGAAATTATCAAATATGATAAAAAAATTAAATTCCCAGAAATGGTTAAGATGCTGTGAAGAGGGGTGCCTGGCTGGCTTGGTCAGTGGAGCATACAACTTTTGATGTCGACGTTGTGAGATCGAGCCCCAGCTGGGTGTAGAGATTACTTAAAAATAAAATCTTTAAAAAAAAATGCTGCAAAGGAGGAAATGTAAATTTCAACCGAGACATTTTGCCTTTGATATATGATACAGTGCAATTTTTGCTAAGGTATCTTAAAATGTTTTTAAAATTGCTATGAACATTTTCTTTTCTTTTCTTTTTTTTTTCTAGTAAAAAAATATATATGAGCTTCATCCCTACACTAACTTTATCCCCCATACAGGAGAGGATCCCTCTGCCTTATCCCAGTTCTGATTTTGTCATTTCAACGATGTTAAAAATTCTGTGATAGAAAGTACCAATGTAAAACCTGGAAGAAATAAAGTCCAACAGTGCTTTCAGGTAAAGATAAAATTATATGAATGATGAAACATTTTCACAGTGATTTCTACTATAGGGAAAATATTTTTGATATTCTTATTAGAACATGCATAGATACATGGAAAATTTCAAAAAACTTGGATAAAAATAGAAATAACATTTTCTAGGTCACTAAAAATAAGTTAATCTTATATCTCACTTGGCCAGAATATTAAGGTTAATGTAAGAAGTTTTAAAAATATATCATGGTGAAGCAGATAACTTAAATGTCACTGATATTGTTAAATACATACCAAAATTTATCATGCTCATCAATTTTGATAATACCTCACCTGGAATTAATTTCTTTGTTAAATATAAAAAGTTGTTTATAATTTATAACTCTAAAAGAGTAGGGTCATATAACTTTGAATTAGAGGCAGAGGTGGTAAATTCTATATTTTATTGTTACCAGAAATTTATCAATTGCATGTTTAAAATTAAAATTCACATTCTAAAATGTTCTAAAAAATGACAGCACTGATTTTTCAAAGACTAACTATAAAATCAAACATAACGTAAGTTTGAGATCATCTTAATGAGTGGAATATTTTAGGAATAAAGCATGCATTTTATATTTCCGCAATGATGATGCACAGCAATACATGACAACAAATGACTTGAAAATATAAAATATTTCTGAAGTTGTTTGAAACAAAATTACATTTCCTTCAGAAAAGTTGCAATATCCCAGCCTTAACTTTCATGGATTTTTGTTAGTTATGAAAGAGTTCATGCATATTATTCATAGCTGATCAGAAATATAACAATTCATATTTTTCTCATTTTCCTTTAATTTTTTTTCTTTTTAAGATTTTATTTTTAAGTAATCTCAACATCCAACATGGGGCTTGAGCTCACAACCCTGAGATCAAAAGTTGCATGTTCCACTGACTGAGCCAACCAAGCTCCCCTTTACATTTCTAATTTTAGGGTAATTGTGGAATTATGTGTAGTACTAAGAAATAATGC
Organism: Phoca vitulina; assembly: GCF_004348235.1. Classification (NCBI taxonomy): domain Eukaryota; kingdom Metazoa; phylum Chordata; class Mammalia; order Carnivora; family Phocidae; genus Phoca; species Phoca vitulina. The sequence continues at coordinate 21,529,244 of NW_022589720.1, forward strand.
AAAGAAATCTTATATACCTTTTATCCACTTTCTCCCAAGGTAATTTCTTGCAAACTATAGTACACTGTCACAACCAGGATTTTGACACTGACACAGTAAATATATACAATATTTCTATTACCACAAAGATTATTCATATTGTCCTTTTATACCTCCTCCTTAAGACTTTCTTGCCCTCCCAACCCCCTAAATGCCCGTCAATCACTAATTTCTTCTCATTTCCATAATTTTGTCCTTCTGTAAATGTCATAGAAATTGAATCATACCATATCTAACCTTTTGGGAATGACTTTTTTTTCCACCCAGAATAATTATCTGAGGATTCCTCCAGGTTTTTACACATATCATCATGGGCTCCTTTTCATTTCTGAATAGTAGTCCACAGTATGGTTGTATTACAGCTTGTTTAAAAATTCATCCGCTGAAGGGCATTTGTGTTGTTTCCACTTTTTGGCTATTATGAATAAAGCTGCTATGAACATTTGTATACATGTTTTTTTTTTTTTTCTTTCTGTGATATAAGCTTTTATTTCTTTGTGATAAATACCACCGAGTGCAATGGGGCTACATGATAGTTGCATTTTTAGCTTTTAGCTACCAAAGGCCAGATAGGCATCTTGATGGCCACTAAAATAGAGCAATATTTAGAAATAAGAAATCACAGTGGGGTTGAATATTTTATAACTTACAATGAAAAGAAGACAAAACCTTGGCCCAGATTGACTGGCTCAAGCCTAACAAGGAAACAGAATAAATTTCTGTTGCTATTGTTAGACTCTCTTGCAGCCTGCAGTTTTTGCTCTGTGGTATCTGGAAACTAGGTTAGGTGAAGCGTATGTGGCTAAATTTCACTAGTAATTGATTTGAAAATACTGGTTATTAGGAAGTGTTTCAACCTTGATTAAGAATGACTGGGCTTTTAGTGATTGGAATGATGCCACAGGGATAGAATAATGGTCCGCTATCATCGTTGCTTATGGGAGTCACCTGTGGAGTTTTAAACACTCCTGATACCTGAGTGAAACTGCAGAGTATTGAGGCCTGGGGTATCTAAAATTTAAAAGTCTCCTAAGTATTACTAGTATGCTGCCGTCCAGGAGAACCACTGGTGTGGAGCCAAAGTAGTTTGACATTTCAAACCATATGGAACTCAGTGATTTATTTGCCATTGAGCCCCAAGTCCCTTTGCTGAAAAGAATAAAAGCTCCATCCATTTTTGACATGGTAATTAGGACAAGTGTCAGAAATTAGAATAACTATGGTAAAAGGGTATAAACCAAATTTGAGAAGGTTAAGTTTCCAGTTCTTTGAAACCACTCTAAACTCCAGAGCTCAGCAATCTTAATCATTAAAATTAAGCCCCTTTAGGATAATCCCTGGAGCATTGGGCCAGGAGATTATGCAAACATCTTGAGGGATAAACTTTTGGAAGAGTGCCACTGGACCTATACTCTTAGTAAGTGGAACAGAGGGTTTTTAGACACTAGGGTCTGAGCACCATTGCTTGGGGCATAGTTAACTCTAATGTGTACTAGCTTTAATATGCACACTAATATGTGTGTTAGAGATGGCCAGGCAGAAACTTAGGTAGCAAAGAAAGGAAGCTTATGAGGTTTGGACAAACTAGGGCCGTTGTGGGCACTAATTAGCTTCTATCAGCATGTGTTTATGGAGTGCCTACTCCGTGACAGGTAAGTTATAAGGTCTCACCAGCAAAAAGTAAAGTAAGGTTTGCCCCAATGGAGTTTGTATTCTAGATGGCAGAACAGAGAGGAAGGAAGAAAAGGAAGTAAGAAAGAAAGGAAGAGAAGAAAAAAGGAAGGGAAGGAGGGAGGAAAGGGAAAAGATATAATGTTTTATGCAGAATTAAGTACATAAGAAAAAAAAAAGGAAAGTAATAGGGTTGTAGTGTTAAAAATGTTGGCTTACACAGTCCTCACTAAGAAGGAATTATTTGAGTATATACCTGAAAGAGGTGACGGAGAATTTTACTTTAACTTATCTGGGGAACATTTTATTTTTCTTAGTTTAAACTTAAAAGAATGTTAATTTTCATGGGAGAATGATAATTTGATCATCTTCTTGGAAAATTCATATTTCAATAAATCTGAAGCCTGCTTCTCCCTCTCCCACTCCCCCTGCTTGTGTTCGTCTCTCGCTGTGCCTCTCTCTGTCAAATAAATAAATAAAAATCTTAAAAAATAAATAAAATAAATCTGAAACATCCTAATAGAGAAGCAAAGATCTCCCTTACGAATGTATGACAAAGTCCACATATAAATGTATCAAACTTCTGAAATCGGCTCTTATTTCAATATTTGTAAAGTTAAACCTATATCTGGACGATGGTGGTTGACATATTCAATTATTACAGGTCAATTTCAGTTTGAAGTGAAGTCTCTGTGTTACTGTTAACATTATTATTTGTAATAGCTTCCAGCAACCACATATAGATGTACACAATTTCAGCAATCTTTCAAAAGACAATAAGACAATATTTTTCATTCTGGGAAATGCTATTGAAGTCAGATGATTAACAATAGTAACAATCTTTCTAATTTTTGATAGGTATGGTATAGCTACTGTTCTATATGATCTCAATCTTGTATCACTATTTCAGTATCCATTGAAGACTGATAATGACTCTTTAGTGTTAAATGTGCAATGGAAAGTAAATAGGTATCAGAAAGTGAAGTTAGAATAATTGAACCTTTATACAGATTAATATGTGCAATTTAAAAAAATCCATTCAGCTTTGATAGATAAAAATAAAATAATACAAAAACTGGTAATTCATAATTTTAAACTATTGATGCCAATATGAATACTTTATAAAATGACATATTTAAAAACAATGTAGAGATTCAGCATTCTTGTAAGCAAAGGAGTCTTAATATGGACTCCACAGATCCATGGAAAATATTATTATGTAAGATCTTTAGTTACAAACAGAATTAGATAAACAAAGAAAGCTTTATTCTCATTAAGCTCTAAAATTGAGCATTTCCGTAAATTATGATCACAGTCCACAAATCCAAATACATTATACACTTTATGTAAGCTAAGTATCTCTTAAAGACCATCTAATAAACTCAATAAAACTGGGCAATTTCCAGAAGGATTTACCAGGTGTGTGAAAGGCAGAGGCAAGCAAGAGAAATCCCTTTGTAACTTTTGAATTGTGAACCAGGTGTTTATATAACTTTAAAACAATAATTATAAAAATAAAGTTATAAAATATAATCAAGATAACAGTTTTTCCAGGGGCGATAAATACACAAGAGTTGCTTGCATGCATAAACAGAAATAATGTTCACGTTCTTTATGTTTATTATTATATATTAACTTAATTGTTGGGGCTAGTAATGTGTTTCATGTAAGTGCTCAATCAATATGAGCCATATATTGTAAGAGATACTAGCTGAGACTATTCTGTTCACGTGTGCCATTGGAATCTTCAGAGGGAACATTTAGTTCTCATATGATTTACATTCCATTCAAAGTTACCAGACTTCTCTCAATGTAAAACAATTTTAGAAAACTGCTAACAACTCTGACTTCATTTTACCTCAACTAGACATGAACCATTCTAAATAGTATCATCCATTCTCTCAGCCATCACATGGTTTTATTGCATCAGAGTTAAATGACTTGTCATGATTTATCATCCAGAGAATGAATAAATCTAAACTTTCTATTATTAATCTCATTACTGGCATGCATGACTAAACATTATAAATTGTCTTGAAAAGAAACATGTTTTGCTCATTTTTCTTTAACATAATGTATTAAAATATCATTCTCATGCTGAAGGAAAAAATACACATGACTGGCAATAAAAATGTATATTGTATATCCGTTTAAATTTTACCTGAAAATACATTCATTTTATTATTATTTATTTATTTATATTTTTTATTTTTTATTTGTGTATAGTTGACACACAATGTTACACTAATTTGAGGTGTACAACATAGTGACTTGACAAGTTTATATGTTATGCTCTGCTTACCACAAGTGTAGCTACTGTGTGTCACCAGACATCACTATTGCAGTATCATTGACTACATTCCTTATGCTGTGCCTTGTATTCCCATGGCTTATTCATTCCATAACTGGTAGCCTATATCTCCCACTCTCCTTCATCCATTTTTCCCTCTTCCTAGCCCTCCCCTCTGGCAACCATCAGTTTGTTCTCTGTATTTATGGATATGATTCTGCATTTTGTTTGTTTATGCGTTTGTTTATTTTAGATTCCACATACAAATGAAATCATTTGGTAGTAACATAATACTCTCTAGGTCTGTCCATGTTGTTGTAAATGGCATGACCACATCCTCACATCCTTCTTTATGGCTATGTAATATTCCATTCCGTGTGTGTGTGTGTGTGTGTGTGTGTGAGTGTGTAGTATACACACACCACATCTTCCTTATCCATTTGATTATCTGTGAACACTTAGGTTGCTTCCATATATTGGTTATTATAAATAATGCTGTAAAAACACTGAACCTTTGTCACCACCCATCACAGTTCAAGCCCTACACCATATATCCCCGTGACTGTAGAAAATTAATTAGACTCTAGAGTGGTCAGATTTCTCTTCTACAAATTAAGGGTTTTTTACTAAATATGTAAGGATACTTGTGGTTGATCACTTTTACATTTACAAATCCCTTAGATCAAATGCATTCTATGTATTTTTAGCCCCCAAAGTTTCAAAATTCATGCTCAAAAGTAATTTTATTTTATTTTTTTATCTGAACTCTTCTATCATTTCCCTGGGTACAAGTAAAGCACTGAATTCCCACTAGCATTTTCTATGCTGTTAAAGTTCTCCAGATAACAGGCGGAAAGAATCAATTACTAGTCAGTGTAATTAGGTGGCAGGACGGTGGGTGTTATGGTTAAGAATAGACCCTGGAGCCACATTCTCCAGCTTTGATCTCACTTCTTCCATCTACTAGCTCCATGATCTTGAGCAAGTTCCTTAATCTTACCGTATTTCAATTCCTCATTTGTAGAGTAGGGATAAATCAAAATACCTATCTCATAGCTTTTGTGGAAACACTAAGTTATACATAAAATACTTACAGCGTTATTTATCACATACTAAGCATTATAAAATTGTTAGCTATTTTTATAATAATGATGATGATAATCATCATTGTCACTGTCATTATTATCACAAAAGATTGTAAATTTACTTTGTTCATTAATATATTCCAAGCATGCAGAACGATTTGCATGCAGTAGTTGCTCAATAGATTTTTTGTTTAATGAGGGAAGGTGTAAGTGAATATATGGCATTCTGTTCATACTATACTATCATTCAGTTTCCACAAATCTGTGAGTTGATATTACCCCAATATAGAGGTGACAGTAAAGTTGAGAAAGGACAGCTGAACAAAAGTGTACAGATGTACTGCTTATAAAGATTTAGTCTTAGAGGCACCTAGGTGGCTCAGTCTGTTGAACATCTGTCTCTTGGTTTTGGCTCAGGTCATGATCTCAGGGTTGGGAGATGTCAAACCCCACTTCAGGCTCTGTAATCAGTGGAGAGTCTGCACACACTCTCTCTCTTTCAAATAAATAAATCTTAAAAAAATTTAATCATAGTTTAATAATTCATGCATTCATTCATTTAATTGTAACTGAGTGCCTTTGATCTGTCAGGTCTAGTAGTCCCACATTTCCTTATAAAACAAGGAAATAAGAAAAAACCCCAAAGAAATAAGAATAGGCATCAAGAGAGTTTAGTAAGAAATGAGTGCTCAGCTACTTGAAACTCTACCAATTGTCATCATGGCTAGGTCATCCAGGGACTACACCCCCTTACACATTATTTCTAAAGTAATTTTCTGCAAATTTAAGATCACGTTCCTTAAGATTCTGTCCTTGCTCTTCTGAAAAGTTTGGTAAATGTGAAAATAATTATACAAGGTCTCCGTGTTTGATATACTGTAATTACATTATCTAATATGTAGGAAGTTGTGATTTTCAATTTCTCCAATTCTAGCTGCTTTTACCTCTTATCCCACTGTATCTTTAGTGTACATTGCTTGGTCCTTAGCAATAATCATTCATACAGGAATGGGTCAAAGTTTGTTTAAACGCTAACTTGAGGGATGCTTGGGTGGCTCAGATGGTTAAGCGTCTGCCTTCAGCTCAGGTCATGATCCCAGGATCCTGGGATTGAGCCCTGCATTGAGCTTGGCATTGAGCCCCGCATCGGGCTCCCTGCTCTGTGGGGAGCCTGCTTCTCCCTCTCCTTCTACTGCTCCCCCTGTTTGTGTTCTCTCACTCTCTCTGTCAAATAAATAAATAAAATCTTTAAAAAAATAATAAATACTAACTTGAAGAGCCAAACTGGTAAATGGAGTATTTAAGTCAAACTAAATACAACTTAAAATAAATATATAAAATAATGCCATTACACTTAACTAAGAAGAGTAAATACACCAAATGATACTACATTAAATAATATGTCTCCTAAATGTCATTTTGGGCAGAACAGAACAACAAACTTCAAATGTGAGAGAAGTATATCAAATAACCTGAGTTATCTCTGTTGATCTGATTGTGTGATTTTGGGGAATAAGTTCCACAGCTGATGAAAATGAAGGAATCCAAAATGTGGTGAGACAGTGAGTTAGGTGTCAGTCACTATACAAAAGAATTGAGAAAGTTACTCATCATTACTTAATTACTTAATAATGAATATTCTGCAATACCCAAAGAAGTAAACAATGTTGACTACAGTTTTTAATATGTCAAATCCATTGGAAGTGAACAGACAAAACTGGACTGAGGGATACTAGGGACATGATATACTGAACACATGTGAAATATCAGACTACAGATGTGAGTATGCAATTTCATTTAATTATTACAACAGCACTGTAAAGCACAAATAGATATTAAATAAACTTTATTTAACTCAGAGGTTTAAGTGAATTGTAAATACTCAGTTAAGAAATGGTAATTTTAGGATGAAATTATTTGCATCTTAAATACCATCTATTGTTGCTCAGTATGTCCCATGAACCAAAAGTATTTGCACTATATATTTAATTTTGATAATTAATTATTTGATATAATGTATATTTAATAAATGTAGAGAAGGAGATTAATTAATGCATGTGACCAGTAAAGAGATAAAATATGGTTTAATAAACATAATATTTTTTTTTTTTGACTGCACAAATGGCTTTCCTCATGATATCAATGGTAAAATCCTGGAATACATTATTGGGGGAATTTGCGAAATTTTCTCAGTGCCTTCAAAAGTAGACAGAGCATTTTATTTTCTGAATTGTTTTAGACTTCTCTCAAATCAAAAACAGAGAAACAGACCTATCAATTTCTAAGTTTCCCTTCTTCCAGTGAGGACAAAAATAAAGTGAAAGAAATACTGTAATTATAGAAAGAAAAAAAAAAACTTCTCAAGCTTGATAATTATTAATTTGAAGAAAATTAAAAACACAAAACTTTCACTTTATTCTTAGCTTATTCAACCAGCATAAGGCCAGCAAAATTAATTTTTCTTTTAGCACTCAGGCACTTAAAATAAGCAAGCAGAGGGAAGTACACATTTTTAGCAGGGGAGGGCCACACTGACATTACAAAACTTGGCTCCAATTCCTTTTCATTATCCTCTCCTCCACCCCTAAACCCAATACTGGTCTAGGCTTGAGAATTCTGTTTTATTTTATTTAATACAAATACAGGTGATGTGGTAGAATGGGATCTATAGGAATGATCTGTATTTTGTTTCCACTGCGTGGTGGAAAGAGATCAGACATAGGTCCTGTCTCAATGTTGTATCTGTAGTAATTAGATAACCCACCTGACCTGGCATGACTCTAAAACAGAGTCAAATCTCCAAGAGGTGAATCCCCAATTAGTGATATTTTATATTGGAAACAGTTTTTCTTCATTTTTTTTTCAGAGAAATTCATTTACATATATATACATCCTTTAAAAGATGTTCTAACTCCATTTGTCTTATTAAAGTGCATTGGACATTACCCCAGCATCTTACATGCCAATGTATGCCTAAGCAAGGGCTTGTTATATTTCCCTCAAAACTGGTAATTCATGATTATATTTAAGAATATCAGTTTCCTAAAACAACAACAACAACAACAGACTAAAAGCATTACTAATCCCTAGGAAAGCTATAGAGGTGTTGAAAAAGAAAATAGAAGATACGTATCAATCCATTCAGAAATCATACGTTGAACAGCTACTAATTGTCAACACTGTACCAGGTATTTACAATGTCACATTGAAAATAATATTGTTCCCACTCTCAAGATGTTAGATATGCTTTAGGATTGCTTGAAATCTTTCTGTTAAATCTAAAATATAAAAGACTTAGTCTCACAACCATCCATAAATATGTTGACAAAAGTTTAGCTGGCTAAAGGCCAAGACATCTCCAATGTTTTCCACCTCCCAACAGGAAGGTTTTCAGGGTGCCATTTTAGAGCCCTACATGCATCTGTTCTGCACATGATAGAACACCCACGTATGGCTGCCTCATATCAGGCTTACGTTAGCATCAGAGTCTCATCATAAAGCTGCATACAAATTTCTCACTCTTTTGACTCTGTATTCTATACTCCTTAGCTAACCTCAACGTCTTTCTTTTTATCATCCTTATCAGTAAAATAAGGGAAGAATACTACTGTTAATAAAGCATGTTATAAATCTAAAATGAAACATTTAAAATTCTTCTAATTTTTTAGCAAGATGATTTTAGTACATATTTTGAATATTCCTGACATATTTCCCTCTGCTGTAAGAAATTTCTCTCTCCATATGGCTTGCATCAAATTTAGTATGGTTATAATTTCTATGATGATACACAGTAAAATACTTCTTTACATTCACTGTATAACAAACAGATTCTCAAAGTTAAATAATAAGTAAAAATCAGCCAAGCTATAAAGACAAAAAGTTTAATTAAGGAAACAAACAATTCTATATAAGTCTTTATAAACCTATACATACATGCTGAGACCTCCCCTTTTTTTTTTAACCTGAAAGGATTAGATGCCACTATTTAAAATATGCATAAAACACAAAGCATAATGCATATATTATAACAACAAAACACACTCAAGATTAAATAAAGGGAACCTTAAAAGAAACTTACTCATTGTTGAGGATAAAACACACATATTTTGTTCAGGATGACTGTATATATATATATATATATATATATATATATATATATATATATATGTAGTATTATTAAGCACACTTATTAGAAAAGAATCAGTATGGTAAAATTTGTATTAGTTACTCTAGATTTTCCCCTTGTTTTTAGGGCTTTAAGTTTAGTTCGTTTTTACACACACATGGAATGGTTTAGATTTTTACTTTTTCCTGATTTAAATTAAAACAATATGACTTGGCATATGTTACATTATTGAATATGAAATTGATTTTCTTTTTTTTAAGATTTATTTATTTATTTGAGAGAGAGAGAAAGAGAGAGAGAGAGAGCAAGCACGAGCAGGGCCAGAGGGAGAAGGAGAAGCAGACTCCCTGCTGAGCAGGGAACCTGACACGGGGCTCGGTCCCAGGACCCTGGGATCATGACCTGAGCCAAAGGCAAACACTTAGCTGACTGAGCCACCCAGGCACCCTTGAAACTGATTTTCAAGAGTAATTGTAATTACATTTTTCATATAAAAATATGCTATCAGATTCTGAAGGGTTATAAAATAAAGCTGACTGGAGAAGCAGGACCTTCATATTTGACACTTGAAATAACCTTGAGTTTAAAATGTGTTCTAGGAAATATAAAACTAATAAATAAGAACAAAATTTCTGGGCTCGAGTATTAAAATAAAAAATTTCATTATAGAGCACAAATCATTGTGACAGACAGACTCCAAGGTGGACACCATAATATTCACCTTCTCCATTGACATTTTAGTGTAATCCTTTCCTCTTGATGAAGATGATGGGATGTTGTTCCTAGGATTACATTACATAAAAATGTCTTGCTAGTTGACTTGCTCTAGAATTTTGCTTTCCTGCTGTCTTTAACAAGCCACCATCTTGTGAACGTCTATAGAAAAGGCCATGTGGCATGGAACCATGAGGGGCCTGTAGGAGCGGAAGGTGGCCTCAAGATAACATCCAGGAAAGATCTGAGATTTCAGTTGTAAAAATGCAAGGATATGAATTCTGCCAACAAAATGAAATAATTTGAAAGTAGATCTTTCCTCAAACTTTCATACAAGAACAGAACCTGACTAACAGCTTGATTATGGTCTTGTGAGATGATAAACAGAATTTCCTAAACTGTGCCTAGACTCCTGACACACATAAAGTCTGAAATAATAAATGTGTGTTCCTTTAAGCCACTAAGTTTTTGGTAATTTCCTATGCAGTAATGGATAACTAATATAATATTATTATAAATAAAACAGGTAGAAATAAAGCAAGATATTTATCTGAAAATATAGCAACATATACAATGTTAATTTTATATAAGTAAAGAGTTTCTTTTTTTAAGGAGAAAAGTCCCAATAACTGGCTACAAAGCAAAGCATAAATATATATATATAAATATATGTATTTAAAGAATAAATATATATTATATAAACTTTAAAAAGATAATTTAATTGCCATAAGAATGCCTTTGTGACAAACTTCCACAATTTTGTTCAACTGTTTTAATATAGGAAATGCCAAACGATTTGTGCAAATTTTCCTTTTGCTTGCTCTCTTTCTCTCTCCCCCTTTCTTTCAGACACACATAAATATTTACAAACTGTCTTCTATATTAGTTTTTTTTTAGTCTTTAACTATAGTCTAAAGAAAGTTTTTATCATTACAAAATTTTATATTTTGAACTTAAAATTGTAGTGATAAATGTTTAGTATTTCAGTTTTTTAGAAGAAAAATTTTAAGATTTTTTACACTATTAAATTATTAGTGTATTCACTTATTCATTGAATATTGATTTATTCGTTGGTTCCTGATTCCATAAAGTATTTATTTAGTATGGAATTCAGGCCAGGAAATATTCCTGGCAGTGGATGGATGGATGGATGGATGGATAGATGAGTAGATAGGGCAGATAGATGATAGATAGATAGAGAGAGAGATAGAGAGATAGGTGATAGATGATAGATAGATGGAGGAGCAGATAAATGAAATGAACAATAGATAATTGTGGTACCTCCCTTGCATAAAGGATTTCACCATCTAAAGGGATAGAAAGGCCATTAATAAAAAAAAAGAATTTATTTCACATTTATAAAAAATCCCAAGATAAGGTGTATTCAAACAATGAAATCCATCATCACGTTTATTTAATGATCATTATGACTAGCATTCTGCCACCCTATCAGGGATTCAAAATTGAACATAACAAACACCTTTCCCTAAACCATATAGTCTACAACAATACAATTTAAAAAAATTGCAGCTAATCCTTTATATATTCCTATTCTGTTATATAAAAATCCTAACACAAACTGAGGGGACATTTAAAAAAGTTTCACAAGTCAAAAACACAGAACATTATATTTAACACTGTCCATATTTACTTTAATCACCAAATGAAGTATTCATTGTGTTTATTTCTATTAGTACACTTGAAGAACAAGGTTACTGTAGTCTCTATTAAAGATTTAAAATTTTAAAAGAGTAAATGTTATGTCTTATGACAGAGAACATGTTATTATATATGCCCATAGTTATAAAAAATGGATATTTAGAGTCTAAATCAGAAGTTCACTACCGTGTATAATGTTGTTGTAATTTTAGATCATATCCCAAGTATTTCACTTAATTTTCAAAATTAGTGGTAAATGATCTGATATTAGTTACACTTAATTTGACAATATTTCAATTTCCACTTGTTAAATAAGATAAAGCAAATGTTTTCATTAAATGAGAAACTAAGCAAAAATATTTCATATCAATATATTTTGTGTATCTCTCAATCAAAAATTAGTCATATCAAGAAGGAGAAATGTTTGAAATCTAAATATAATTCTTTGAAATGGAGAGATTGTTCACTTTGTGTTTTGTTTTTTTTTTCTCTGACACAGTAAATATTGATAATTTCTGTCCACTATCTACTAGTCAAAAGACTCAAAATCCATTCGAATGCCTAAGTGTGTTACTATATACGATCCAAAAAAATACAAGTTGGCAAAATCTGCTATTTCAGTCATTTAACTTTTACTATTAGTGACTAAAATAAGTATTTTGTGTTTCATTTCTTAATGTTTATTACATAATTAGATTATTCAAATTAAGCCAGATATGTTTTTTTCTTTAAAAATGTCAATTGAGGGCACCTGGGTGGCTCAGTTGGTTAAGCGACTGCCTTCGGCTCAGGTCATGATCCTGGAGTCCCGGGATCGAGTCCCGCATCGGGCTCCCCGCTCAGCAGGGAGTCTGCTTCTCCCTCTGACCCTCCCCCCTCTCATGTGCTCTCTCTCTCTCTCAAATAAATAAATAAAATCTTTAAAAAAAAATGTCAATTGAGAGAGAAAACAAAGGGCATTGAAGAATTACAAAAAATTGTTTTTGTATAATTACTATATGTTAGGCATAGTTTGAAATCTAGGCAAACATAATGTAATGAACATTGAACAAATACCTAGATGGAAATTGAAAGAAAATATTGAATCTGCTTATGTTTTCCAATCATTTGGCCTTAATCTTGTTTAGCAGTGGCTAAAGGAAGTTGGCTAATAGTTATCCTAAATTATCTGTTAGTGTCCTATTCTGGTTTTCTATAAGACATTGCCATAGTAACCTCCCTATGGATTCACCAACTTATTATTCTATTAAATGGTGTCCCAGAGAAGGTATGAAATAGGTTAACTGCTGACAGCTCATTAAACTGGTAACTTTTAGGCAAGGCCTGCGTTGGGATATCTGAGGGACCACGGCTCTCAACTAGTCCAAAATGCTTGGGGCTTAATCAAAGAAGAATAAAACATGTACTACAATACTGGATAATACCCAATGCATAAAAATTATTACTAATCTAAAATACAGTTTTCTTGCGTTTAGTGTAGTAATTATAAAAATTACTTCTTCTCTTTGGATTTTGCTTTACTCATTATTAAATTGAGGGCACTGATTGAGACAATCTCTAAGACAGCACGTTAATATTTATGATTTTATATAATTTATAAAAGAAATAGTCCCATATTCTACTTCTAACCCTTAAAATGGACTATCTCTAAGCAACAATTTAAATAAAAAGATAATAAATCTGCTCTAAGATAATAATCCCCATGTATTTTGTAAGTAGAGTTTTCAAGTTTTCTAAGATGCATATTGAAGTGCTGAAATATCAAGCAAATCCTTGTCAAATGTGTTAAGAAAGAAATGACTATGTCATATTAGTTGATTAGATAGCTATATCCTTAGAAAGGTTTATTAATAAATTTTAAATAAATCAAAATTAATATTTAGGAAAGCAGGAAATAACCCAATTTTAAGACAAGCGCATACTGAGCAATAATTTTCTCATTCTAATTATAATTTATTAATAAGTTAGAGAAAATAACTCAAAGGGTATAAAATGTGGAGTATTATGCATCAATTGATATAAAATAACATGCTAGTATTATATTTATAGCAGTATATATGTGAGAACAACTATAAATTCAGTATAAATGAATTATGTATTTCATTTTATATTTAAAATTAGTTTTTAAAACCCAAGAAAGAAATAGCGATATAGTAACACTTGTTCTAAGAGATATTAATAATACTATAGAACAATTAAAAATAAGTTTAAAATATAAAACTGCAAACATTACTAAGTTATTCTTAGGATTAATAATTATAATTTTTCTTCTTAGATACATAGTGCAATATAACATAGATACAAAGAAATACATAAAATGCCCTGTTTAATGAATAAATATGGTGCTATCTCCTACATCATCACTACCTAGGTCAATAATTAGAAAAATTCCATCATTCACAAGACCTCCTTTGTGCTAGTCCTTCACCCTTAGACTTAACCAGAATCTTGGCTTGCTTAATTATTTCTTAAAATTGACTTATGACCCGTATAAAAAAATAGAGTTTTGTTTTACCTGATATTAAACTGCCTACATAAAATACAATTTTTTAAAGTTATGCTATTGCTTCACATGCATCCCAGCAGTACAAAACACTAAGCAGTTTTCAATATGCAAATTTTAATACTATTTTCCTGGAATTTTTTCCTTATGAATAGACTATACTGCATACTAGAATCCAGCAAGAATACCTAAGTTTGGATATATTGAAATATTGTACCAACTTTATATAAAAGTTTAGTTAAAGAGACTTATGCTGGTATTAATTTATAAATCTATGTAATAAGCAGAAAAACGTAGCAATTTCCCTGCTAAATCAGGATTTATACTCTAATGTAGTGACTAATGGAAATTAATAAGCAAACGCATTAAATTATACAATAATTGAGTTTCTTATAAAATGCATCAGCCAAAAACACATACAGTAATACAAATGAGTTCGGAAAAGTCAACAAAATGCAATAAACTGGCATAAACCTCTATACAGGTAGCTACCTTAGAGCTAGACCATTTTTTTAAAAGAAGCCCAAGAAATAGAAAAATTCTAAATTTGTAGAAATCTATTGCCACAACTATGAAACTATCTCATTGAATATGAGTAAATTATAATAAATAAGAAAGTAATTGAATTCAGTAGAATGTTTTATAATATCATAAATGTATAAGTGAACAATTTATTCTTGTAAGTGCATCTACACACAATGTGAAACCCATATCCTAAATCCCTCAAAACTTGTCACCACTATCTAATATAAATGAATCCTTATGATGCAATTATCTTTAATAAAATCACAACTTCACTAATCACCTCCCCAAAAGGTGAAACAATGTCTCAAAGGTCAATTTATTCTTCTTACAGTTATGTTCATTTTGTTTCTAGATGAGACACACTTACTTACCTTTGGATTATTGAAACATGAACATGAGTTAACTACTATCAACTATTCTTATGTTAGAATGTCAAAGTATGGATGAGGAGCCACAAAAAAAGGAGAGAGGTCATTAACATATTTATAAATATATCCATATTAAAATAAGGCAGAAATACAACCATTAAAGTCCTCATTTCTGCAATTGGTCACGTGATTATAACTTATTTATGATATTTATCATTGTAACTCTTCATTCATATTCGTTTTGTCATGATCTGTGACCCCAGTTGGTCCTGGTTCCTTGCTAATTGGGTGACCTGAATATTACTTCCTGGTGGCTCTTGATCAATAGCAAAACTGCCTATCAGGGTAGTTTTCCACCGAACGTTATCATACAAGAATACAAATAGGCTCAGGGTATGCCTTGCATTCTAAACAAATAGAAGGAAGGTAATTCCCCTTTGGTAGTCGGGACATTTTATCTTGGCCAGTATAACTCCTTTCCTTGCCTAAGTAACAGGAGCCATCCCATTTCTACCCTTTAATTCCTGGTGCTGTAAATCTTGGCTGTGGTAGAAACAACACTATGTATTGGTCGCTGATGCTGAGCATTTACCACATTGAAGAGGGCTTTTTCTCAGGGGGGTAAAACATCACCTTCATTCTGCTACTATAACTGAATCATTCCTTCAGGCCAGCTGCTTCAGCCTGATTTGGAATATAGTGAAATCCTTGGATTTAATGACCATGGGCCCAATTTTTTTTTTTTACATTTACTACAAAAAATGAGTTTCTCAGTTAGAAACAATGCTGTTTAGCAGAAGTGTGACTGGCAGAAAATGGAAATACCTAATCAGGCAAATTTTCTATTTAAGTGAGAAAAAGTTCTGCCGCTTCCATGATAAAAGTTCGCAAATGTGACTTATGTACGGGCTGATACCTGCTGATACCCTAGGAAATGATGCCATATTGTGTGTTCAGAGCTGATCTTTGCTTTGGACTTGTCCATTCTCAACAGTGGCTGTAGCCACATCAACCTTGGTCAGGGAAAGTCCATTTTACAGAGTTCATGAATAACATCCATCCCCGTCAACATAGTCACTTTGTTCTTAAGCTTAACGGACAAGTCTAAATGTGAGATGGATGACTGTCTGACATCTACGCTATGGGTTTTCTTATACATCTGATTCTTAAGCTCTATTTCTGCTTTCAATTGTCTGACCTGTTTTTGAGCAACTTCAATCATATGAATCTGAGGTGTCCAAGACTATAAAACTTGGTCCTTGTAAGAGTTCCCAACAAGGCCTGGGAAAATACTCAGTATATTCTAAAAATTATTCTTCTCTCATTCATTCAACCTTGCAAATAGACAAGAATATAAATTCCATATGGAATTTTTAAATTTATTTTATTAAAAAGACTAGGCAGGTTGGCAGCTGTGGCATTAACATAATTTGTTAATACTAGTGCATTATGTATTACCGAATATTCATGAGTTTCAATTAAGTATAGATTTTACTTTAGTTTTAGATTTTACCTTGATTTTCAGGTACTTTAGATTTTACTTTTAGTGTTTAGACTTTAGATATTATCTTGGTGTTTAGTGATGCATTCAGTTAGAAAAATGTTGATTAAGTTTACTGTTGATGAAAGATAAGAATTACTTGGATTCTGGAATCAATCAACTGTGAAAATTAATGGTTTTATCTTCAAACATATCTAGGGCCTTTGTACTGTTTTTTGTTATACCTGCATGCATAGAAATTTTCATAAATTTAGAGTATCATGAAATTAATCTTCTGAAATAATTATTATTTCTCTTTAATGATATCAAGTGATGATTAGTGAATTATTTTACAAAATTGTCTATATTTACTAATTTTTGCCTTTTGCCGAAGGGGTAATATCTAAATTTTAAATATTGTTTTTAAAGCAAAATTTTCAACAGTGAAAGGATTTTAAGCTCTGTGTAAATGTGAAAGACCATAGGTCATTGCTAAATTATTAAAATTACTAAATTGCTAAAATACATAAAGGAAGAGTGAAATCATTGAGCAAAGCCATTTGCATTTGTTGCTATGATAGGGCAAAGTTGCTAAAAATTTCGATTGAAAGGATGATAATACTCATACACCCATACTCAACTTGAAAGTCCACATCATGTTACTTTTCATTTTTACCAAGTGTTGAATCTCAACTTTTAATAAATAATTGCCTGTTCTATGAAGACTACACATATTGTGGTTGGCGGTATCATCGCCTCCTGTCCTCAAAGATGTTTTTGATGTTACATATGGATTTGTTATATGGCAAAAGAAACTGTGCAGGTGTAATTAACTTTATGGACTTTAGAGATCCTATCATTAATTAATTTATCACATATATAATCACAAGTGTCCCTAAAAGTGGAAGAGGAAGGTACAAGGGTAGGTCAGAGACATTCAACTATGGAAGAGGAGACTTGAAACATGAGAGGGATTAAGTTGTTTTGCTGGCTTTGAAGATGGAGGAAGGTGACCATGAGTCAAGGAGTTCAAGCAGCTTCTATTAGCAGAGAATGGCCCTCACCTGGCAGGAGTAAAAAAATGTGCCCAGAGCCTTACAAACTGGAAGAAGTAAATTCTGCTAACAACCTGAAGAAGTAAGTAGATTCTCCCTCAGAGCGTCCAGAATGGAGATTACCCCTGCTAACAACTTGATTTTAGCCTTGCGAGAACTGTGTCAGATTTCTGACCTACAAAACTGTAAATTAATATATCTGTGTTGTTTATAAGCCACTTGAGTAATTTGTTATGGCAGCAATAGAAAACAAATACGTATATTTATATCATTTTCACTTGACTATATAGGCATGTTACTCTGCATTAATCTTTATTCTCTGTATACTCCTTGCCTCTTATCTAGTAGATGATATTCAATTCTCCTTACAGTACTATGGTGACATAGAGGGATTTTGTTCCTCTATTTTCAGTTGAATTTGTTTTTAAATGTCATCAAATCATATTTAAGCCATTAACCAAAATAGGTTTGTGTTTTTTTGAGAAATTGTTTTTTCCACAGATAGCAAATTTACTAGTGAAATACATGTCTGTTAGTTAATAGTTATAGCCTTTGATTTCCACATATTTTATTTACTTCATCTACATTTGTATGTGCAGCACACTTGGAAGATTAAAACAAACAATCTAACAAACAAAGAAGAAAAAAGCAGCAAGATGTTGAAAAGAATTGAATGTAGTCTATGGCACATAGATACATAGAAAACAGCGTTCGAGAGATCTGTGATGGGAAATGTGACTTTAGCCCTGAAAAAAGAGATTGAGGGGTGCCTGGGTGGCTCAGTCTGTTGGGCACTGACTCTTGTTTTTTGACTCAGGTCATGATCTCTTGGGTCGTGGGATCGAGCACCATGTCCGGCTCTGCTCTCAGCAGGGAGTCTGCTTGAGATTCTCTCCCTCTGCCCCTCACCCCACTTGTACTCTCACTCTCTCTCTCTCTCTGTCTCTCTCTCTCTAAAATAAAATAAATCTTTAGGGAAAAAAGATGAAAAATTTCAAGATTCAAAAACAGAAAAACAGGGCGCCTGGGTGGCTCAGTCATTAAGCGTCTGCCTTCGGCTCAGGTCATGATCCCAGGGTCCTGGGATCGAGCCCCGCATCGGGCTCCCCGCTCAGCGGGAAGCCTGCTTCTCCCTCTCCCACTCCCCCTGCTTGTGTTTCCCCTCTCACTGTGTCTCTCTCTGTCAGATAAATAAATAAAATCTTAAAAAAAAAAAAAACAAAAAACAGAAAAACAAAACATCTTGAGTCACAACCGTCTACAGGCAGAATTTGGGTTGAGAAAGCCACCAGCCACCAAGAGGGCATATTTACCTATTCAGAAGTGGCCAAGAAAGTTTACAGAAAAAGAACAAGAGAGTAGAAGCAAGAGCTGTGGGAAACAAAGGACAGGGAGCTACTTCCTAAGAATAAAATTGGACCTAAGAAAGAAACAGAAGAGTATCTATCCGTAATGCAGAAGGACCTGGTAACATTTGCCTAATGAGATTTTAGAATCGCTCTGAATTAGTAATTACTATGTGTCATATACTCTTTAACTTTTGAAATATGATGTCTATATTATTATCCTGTCCCTATATCACCAATGTACTTTTTATAAACGTTTATGAGTGTTTTAGAGGGGGTGCAGGAAATTCATTCATAAACCTATCGATCAAGAGACTCTATTGTCAGACCTGATATGTATCATGATATCCTGGACTTTGAGTTGAATGCTGTTATTGAAGAGACTTGGAAAGAGTCCTGGAAAGAAGGTGAGATTGTTTTCATATTGGAAACATGTAAACATTTATGGAAAAGAGAGCACCCTCTGGTAATTAGATATTGCTCAGCAAATACTTAACTTCTTCTTTCTTCCATCATGATAGGAGAGGTAAACTTCCTTTCCCAGTAATGACAGACTCAGCCATATCATTTCTTTTTTGGTCAATAGGATGATAGAACATGTACTGCAAACAAATACTTGCATCGTGCTTATGCAAATAAGCTTGCCATCTTGATCTTCTACTATTATCATAAGGAGAGCATTACATGAAAGAAACCTGAATCCAAGCCACATCTTGTAGTCCAATCCCAACTGACCTACAACAATGACAACAAGAAATAAATGCTTCTCTTAAAAGCCACTGAGTTTTGGAGTGTTATTTGGGGGCAATAGATGCTTAATACAAGCATAGAACCTCATCTCCACATTATTTATTTGAATTTATAGTGTTCACAGCTTAAGTATGTTAGTTAGGTGACTTGCCCATGGTTAGAAACGTAAAGCCTAAATTAAAACCTAGGAAATCTGACATTTGAGCCACAATATTAATACACTGTACTAATTTAACCCCAAGATCCCAAATGAAACCCTAACCCCAGACACAATAGCATCCTGATGAGCAGTGATATACAATGAGACCTGGTTTCTACACAATGTTGCATTTAATAAAACTAAAGTAAGGCTTAAAGAATGCCACATTAAATGGTGGGTCATTCAGGTATATAATCATATATAGTAGGTTTGCAAGGAAACTTCAAATGATGTATAGCCTCCAAATTTTGTATTTATTGATACAGTTGTATATCTCCATCTCTGCAGTAACCATGTTTGTTTGTTTGTTTTCATTGTACCCGTAGTCCTCATTCATTTCCTTCTTTACTACATAAGTGATGATTATAAGTGACTTTTCTGGTGGTAATTACAACTCACTGACCATATTTGGTCACATTAGATTGCTGGAAATGAATACAATTCTAGGACCATTTTGCTCTCTTGAGAGAACCCTACTGAACCCCTAGGACATACATTTTCTTTTCTTGCTCTGACCTCTTTTCTATAAACAAATCCTAAGAATTTCTGACTTGAACTTTCTCTAGCCAGTTTTAGTAGATTTATTTTATTCTTACATTTAAATGTATTGATAAAATTAAATTATTAATCTCCACCATCCTCAGTTCTCTCTCTAGAGGTAGGATCTGTCATCAGTAAAATCTATGCCCTCCTAAACACTTTCTCTGTATCTTCAGATATATACACATACTATTGCAATACCTTTTAGTGAACCTCTTTACCTCAGTTTAGTCATTTGTAATACAGGACAATAGAAGAACCTACCTCTTTTATTATTATGTTGTGATTTATAAAATCGTGTGTGTGTGTGTGTGTGTGTGTGTATTTAACAACAAATATACTGAAAATTATGATATGATACAGGAAACCTGACAGTTATTAATTACTAAACTTTCCCAAGATCATTTATTTAGATGGTAAGTGGTGGACTGATTGCTGAACTTGGGCTTTTAAACAACAAATTAAATATACCATATAACATAGAATATTATAGTCTTTAGTGGCTATATCAAATGTCTAATATATAAAAGACTTTTTAATATTGCTTGCCTAGAATTTGACATTAAAAGCAAGAGCAACGAGACTGATAAGTAATTAAAGAACACAGGTTAATAGATCTTCATGCTAATAGAATGTTTGTTTTTTAGGGGCGCCTGGGTGGCTCAGTTGGTTAGGCGACTGCCTTCGGCTCAGGTCATGATCCTGGAGTTCCTGGATCGAGTCCCGCATCGGGCTCCCTGCTTGGCAGGGAGTCTGCTTCTCCCTCTGACCCTCCCCGCTCTCATGTGCTCTCTCTCATTCTCTCTCTCTCAGATAAATAAATAAAATCTTTGAAAAAAAAAAAAGAATGTTTGTTTTTTAAGCATATTAAATCAATTCGTTCATTTATGTTGTTGCCAAAATGTTCTCCCAAACAGGAGAGAAGAAAACTCTTTTTCTACTCTTTCAAATAATTTAAAATGTTTTTTTGTGGTAGCAGATTAAATTATATTGGTTATAAAGATAAAGAAATTTGTAAAATATACATGATTTTTCTGAAGCTATTGTAGCCATGCCTATATATTTCCTCATCTTGGAAAAATTAAATGTGATTTGAACATTACTAGCTAAAAAATAGTGAAATTGCCTTCAGAATCATTCAACACTCTACAGTCCTGTGATCCCAGAAGAGTTCTATTCCAGATCTTACCTTAGTTCCAGGTTTATTTTTAAATAGCAAACAAACATAAACCATGGTATTGCATTACCACATGCCTCATTTTTTTAACCTCAAAGCTATTTCTCATTGATGTTAAGATTTTTTTTTGTGAAGAATAATAAAAAGCAATTCTATGATTGTTTCCTAATCTATATTTCTTTCATATCATAATTGTGACTGGCAATATTAGATTCATTGGTATATTGAAAGTAAGCCATTTAAAATGTTTTAAAACAGAAAAAAAATCAATAAATCTTGATTAAGATATACTGGTAGGAAATTATTCTGTTTAGCTTTCACCTTTTGAAGTAGATCCAGGACAGATGTATGGTATATTAAAATATATGTCTTAATTTACTCTGTTTATGCTTAGTGACATTTTATAAGAAGGAAAACAGTAGTACTCGCCTCATTTTACTTATGAATGTCAAAATACTCATGAATGTTTTACTTGCGGAATGCCAAAAAGCAAGATGTGCACATTCCCATCGTCCCAGGTCATTAAACTGAGCAAACCATGCATATCGCTGAAACACTTCTGAGGAAAGTCAAAGAGGTGGCATTAAACCTTGATGCCCTTAGGAGACGTAACTTAGCCAGTCTCAGATCACCCAGCTACAACAAGACCTATTCATATGAAGGAGAAATTTGCAAAGAAACCCATACTGAATTCATATATGAGAAAATATAATCATCCTGTTATTTTCTCAATATAATCAATTTCTTATTATCACAGTCGGGATCTTGCTGTCTATGCATATTAGAGTTCTAATGTCTGTAATATTCATTCATAAAAATTGATTTATTTGCAATTGAAAAATGTCTGGCTGATTTTTACATACTTTTCTTGTTGTAAATTATATAAAACCTTAAATTTGCCATTTTTTATCACTTTAAGTGTACAGTGCAGTGGTATTAATTGCATTCACAATGTTGCATAACCATCACCACCTTTTATTTTCCAAGTCTTTTCATCAGCCCAAGTGGAAATTATGTACCCATTAAGATATAGGGGCATAGTTTTTGAAACATTCCATGATGCTATTGAAGCAGGAAACAGATCTAAGTGGGAGGATTTTGTTTATAACAAACATAAGGGAAAAATAGACTAGAAGAAAATAAAATAATTATTGATTGGCTATGGTAGTGGAATAACTGTTCTATCTTACAGTCTAAAACTTTGGTAATTAATTTTTCCCAGCTTTAGTGAGAAGTAATTGACATATTACATTGTGTAAGTTTAAGTTATAAATATGACTTGGTTCATATATATTGCAAATGATTACCACCATAGTGTTAGCGAACACTTCCATCACATCAATTACCATTTTTATAGTGAAAAAATTAAAATATAATCTTTTAACAACTTTCAAGTATATATTACAGTTTTATTAACTATAAACATTATGTTATACATTAGATCCTCAGAACTTATTCATCTTGTGTCTGGAAGTTTGTATCCTTCGAACAACATCTCACCATTTCCTCCACTGCCCAGCCCCTGGTAACCACAATTCTGCTTTCTGTTTCTATGAGTTCAGCTTTCTTAGGTTCCATACATACATAATATTATATGGTATTTGTCTTTCTCTGACTTACTTCACCTCACATAAGGCCTCATCCATATTGTTGCAAATTCAGCCATTCTTATGGCTGAATACTATCCTGTAATGTACATATACCATATCTTATTTATCCATTCACCTGTTGGCGGACATTTAACTGGTTTCTATATCCTGGTTATTTGAAAACTGCTGCAATGAACATTGGGGTGCAAATATTTCTTCAAGATTTTGTTTTCATTTCCTTTGAATATATACCAAAAGGTGGAACTGCAGGATCATATGGGAGTTCTATTTTTAATTTTTTGAAGAACCTCCATACTGTTTTCCATAGTGGTTTTAACCAATTTATATTGCCACCAACAATGCAACTTTTCCCCATGTCCTCACCAACACTCATCTCTTGTCTTTTTGATGACAGCCATTCTAATAGGTGTGAGGTGATACCTAATTGTAGTTTTAATTTGTATTTCTCTGATGATTAGTGGTGTCAAGCATGTTTTCATGCACGTGTTGACCATTAATATGTCTTCTTTGGAAAAATGTGTATTCAGTTCCACTGCTCATTTTCTAATTGGATTATTTATTTAATTGCTATTAAGTTGTATGAGTTCTTTATATATTTTAGATATTAATCCCTTATCAGATATATGATATGCAAATATTTTCTTCTTAGGTTACCTTTTCTTTTGTTGGTTGTTTCTTTTGCTGTGCAGAAGTTTTAGTTTGATATAGTCCCACTTTTTTTGTTTTTGTTTTTGTTGCTTGCGCTTTTGTTGTCATATAAAAACAATCATTATTTACAAATCCCATCTGGGGCCCAAATTTTTCTAAGTTTTTTATGGATATTATTTGATATATGCAATAGATACAAAGTATAGGAAGACTTAATAATAAAATGAACCACTTACCACTTAAAGAACCAGAACATTACTAGAAACCATTCATACTCCTTGTGTGTCCCTCATTGATCCTTCTCTGTAGCTGCATTCCAGCAAACAATCTTTTGATTGTTTTAATTATTTCTTCATTCCTTTTATTTCTTTTTGAAGAAGAGTTTCATCTCAATCACCTATACTCATTGGCTCAAAAAGTAAGATGTTTACTTTTCCTTGTTTGTGAGCTTTATAGAAATAGTATTATATTGAGGCACCTGGGTGGCTCAGTCAGTTAAGCATCTGCCTTTGGCTCAGGTCATAACCCGGGGTACTGGGATCGAGCCCTGTGTGAGGCTTCCCTGCTCAGTGGGGAGTCTGCTTCTCCCTCTCCCTCTGCCACTCCCCCTGCTAGTGTGCACTCTCTCTCTGTCAAATAAATAAATACAATTTTTAAAAAAGAAATAGTATTATCTTGTGTATAGTCTTCTGAGACTTGTTTTTTTTCTTCCACTTGACATTGTTTTTAAGATTCATATTTATGTGTATATTCTATTGTTTCCCAGTTTTGAGTTACTACAGTTTATCCATTTTCTTTTTGGCTTTGCACATTTGGATTGTTTCCTGGTTTTATTTTGGAATTATAATCAATACTGCTTTGAAAAAATAGTATGTGTGGTGATGAGTGTTAGCTAGACTTAATGTGGTGATCATTTCACAATATATATATATATATAGAATCATCATGTTGTACACCTGAAACTAATGTGGTATTATTAGTGTCTTACCTTTACCAGTGTGCTATATTTTCATGTTTTAATGTTACTAATTAGTGTCCTTTCAGTTCTGATTGAAGAATTCAT
Organism: Phoca vitulina; assembly: GCF_004348235.1. Lineage (NCBI taxonomy): Eukaryota > Metazoa > Chordata > Mammalia > Carnivora > Phocidae > Phoca > Phoca vitulina. Next base: position 21,554,092 of record NW_022589720.1, read on the forward strand.
TTTAGCATTTCTTATAGACAGATTTAGTAGTGATGAATTTCCTCAGCCTTTGTTTATTATGGCAAGTCTTTATCTCACCTTTATTTCTGAAGGGTGACTTTTCTGGGTAAAGTATTTTTGGTTGGCAGTTTCTTTCTTTCAACACCTCGCTTATACCATCCCATTCTCTCCTGGCCTGCAAAGTCTCTGCTGAGAAATATTCTAATAACCTTATTGTGTTCCCTGGTATGGGATATTTTTCTTCTCTTGCTGCTTTTAAAATTCTCCATCTTTGTATTTAGACAAAGTTATTATAATCCATCTTGGAGAAGATTGTCTTGGATTGAAATTTTGGAGTGGCTTAGTAACTTCATGAACACGGATATCTAAATTTCTCACCAGGTTTGGGAAATTCCCAGCTAGTATTTCTTAAAATGAACTTTCTATTCTTTCCTTCTCTCTTCTCCTCCTAGGACTCCAATGATGCATACATTATTTCTTCCAATGATAGTCTATGAGTCTGGGAGGCTTTCTCTAATACTTTTCATTCTTTTTCTTTTTGCTTCTCTGGTTGGATAACTACAACTGATCTGTTTTATAGATCACTAATGCTCTCCTCTGCTTGGTCAAGTCCATTGTTGAGGCTCTCTGCTGAATTCTTCAGTTCATTCATTGTATTCTTCAACTCCAATATTTCTGTTTGGTTCTCTTTTATATTTTCAATCTCTCTGCTGAACTTCTCATTTTCTTGTATTCTTTTTCTGATATTGTAAAATTGTTTATCTGGGCTCTCTTGTAGTTCTCTGAGCATATTTAGAACAATTAGTTTGAATTCTTTGTCAAGCAATTCCTGGATCTACATTTCTTTGGGTTCAGTTACTGCAGGTTTACTGTATTCTTTCCGTGGAGTCATGTTTCCCTGATTCTTCAAGATCCCTATAAACTTGTATAGGTGTCTGCCCATTTAAATAAGCAGTCACCTCTTCTAGACTTTTGGGCTAATTTCAGTAAGGGAAGGTTTTTACTGGTGGGTAAGGAGGCACTAGGAGGATCTGTGACCTTGAGTCTGGTGGTGCAGGACACCAAGTGTGAACATAGGAGGCAGCACTGGATCTAGTGGGGTAGGATGTCTCTTTGGCTCAGGCCGCTGGGGTCCACAGCATCATAAGTGTGATTCTTGGAGAGCACTCTGGTGGGGCAACCGTATCTTTGCAGATATGGGCTCTTGGGGTACTCAGCCGTGCATCCAGGTCCAGTAGTTAGGGACCAGGACAGGCGGCTGTGGTGGCCAGATTTGTGGTGTGCACACACTCATCTGTGGGCGTCAGTTGCAGGGGCCCATGCTGGGGCAGAAGCGAGTTGGTTGTAGGCATACACGGGGGCCATGGGCTGGCAGCAAGGGGCAGGGTCAGCTAAGAGCTCATTGGAAGCTAAAGAGACACTACTTTCAGTGTGCTCTCTTGTGGCTGCACAATCCCGCATTGGAGTCTGATGACAAGTCCGTCCGGGGCATGCAAATGCACAGATTCAGGGGGAAGCTAAAGGTGAGCTCAGAGGGACAGGCCAGTGATAGAAAAGAAGGCCTTATCTAGGCCCCCAAGTAGCTCCAAAGGCCCCTGCTCTCTGTGTGCTCTCCTTGCAGCCACACACTCTCCCCTCGGGTGTGTACACTGCAGCCAAGGCAAGTGACGGAGGTCAGACTGGTGGAATGCAAGTGCACAGCTGGGAAGGCAATCCCTGAGTGCATGCACAGCTGTGGGTGCCAGATGTGGGGACATCTTGCACTTGAGCAGGCACAGAGGCCTGAGTTGGCTATTGATGCAGTTCCTGGACTCCAGGGGGATGCGAGGGAAGGAAAAGGAGGGACTTAGGAGGCTTGCGTCAGAAAATGCAAATCCCTGTGGGAGAAAACTGGTGAAACCTGCAGTGGGTCTGTGACAGCTATGATAACCGCTGTTTTCATCAGTGGCCACACCTGCTGGGTTCGCCTGCACAGCTGGTCACTGTGAACTGGGACTGCACGTGCCATGGCTGCAATTAGGAGTCCCTGCTCGCTTCCTCGTTCCTGTCTCGGCTTTGCTGGTCTGGGTGAGATGAAACCGAAGTGGGTCCTTCGTGTGGTGCCTTGCAAGTCTGGAGAAGCTGGTCACTCATCAGTGTTCCATATCATGGTGAAGGGAACTCTTTCTGGCTGGGAAATTCCTTCTTGGTGCTGAACAGTGCCTGCTAAGGGGATGCGGTGATGCAGGCAAAATGAAGCTGTCTTTCTTTTCTTCTTGTGTGATTATTCTTGTTTTGTTTTTTTTTTATTCCATGTGTTACTACAATTTCTGAAGCAGACTCCAGACCTCTCCCAGAGCTGTTTCTGTTCATAGATAGCTGTCTAATTGCTGATCTTTGTTGAAGGACAGGAGGTTGGGGTCTCCGGTGTCTCCATTTTGGTGGCGTCAGTCCCACTCCAATTTATTTTATTATATCTATTTTTTTTGTCTCTAAGCATACTAGAAAACTAAAAGTATACTGAAATATTAAGTTAAATAGCTTAACTTATGAAGTTAATAGTTTTCCTGAAAAGTTGCATGTAAAATAACACTAGAGTTTGTCAGTATTTGAAAGTATCTGAAAGTTTTTAAAAAAATCTTATTTTGACTTGCAAATCTCAAGCACAGAGTTATAGATTTGCCTATACTGATTTTTAATTGGGGAGAGATTCTTTCTGCAGTAAAATGAAGAAAGGAATTAAAAAGGATGGAATTGAAAATGTCTACTATTTACATTAAAATAATTGTTTAAACTGAAAATCTTTCTCAAATGATAACCACCAAACGTGTATTTTTCTTTAATTATTAGACTGACTTTTTCAAACAGGTAATTGGTCATATTTCCCCACAACTTAAAAATATCTGTTCAGTGAACACATACTATTCATGAATAAATAGACCACCACACACAAATAGAACCAGGCTATTGCCAGCCCAGATGTATGATTTAAATGAAATACATTATTGTCCTTCTTCACATTTTGCCTCCAGTCTCTGTGATAGGAGCATTTCTATTTTGAAAATAAAATAATCAAAAGTTAGTAAATGCTTTAGAGGTGGATAAGAGTTCCAATGCATAAATTATTTGTGTTTATTTTCCAGATGAATAAATTGTCTTAAACAGATGGTAGAACTCACGTGAGCCTTATCTGTAAAGTTTAGTAGAGATAATTGAATTTAAAGACTTTTTCCCCAGTGTCATAGAGGCTGTATTATATACTATTTGCAAAGTTTTTTCCCTATTGAGAAGGAGCTCAAAAATATTCTATTTTTATTTTCTTTTAGTGAACAATGAGAAAACAAGGGTTATAATGAAATTTACTATACTGAACATATGTAGCTAATACATTTGAATTGCTCCACCCCTGCCCTTAAATCAATTGCTTTGTCTTTCTTCAAGAATGAACCTAAAGTAGAACATATATATCATCTAGAATAAGGCATCATTGATGGATTGTGCCTTTCCTGACCCCTTTCACAAGATAATGTTGCTGAAAGAAGAAAGTCATATTTTGGTAAATCCAGACTTCTATATAGCATAGAAGTAGAGTTTGATGACATTCCTCAAGCTTTGAACAAAGAGAACATGTGGAATTATTAAGATTAAGCATTAAAGTTTAATACCAGAAGAGGAAGCCATGTATGACTTAGAGTAAATTCTTGCAAAAATGGAGAGTCAATAATGTCTACTATTTACATGAAAAAGATTGTTTAAACTGAAAAGACACATATTTTGTTAACTGGAAAGAATTCAGATATAGTGAATTATCTATTGTAAATCCTACCACTACTTAATAGTGGAGGGATTGTTACAACTTGGTAGTTGGAGGGATGGTTACAAAGAATCATTAGGTAAATTATAATAATAATTAAAAAAAAAGAGGCTCTTTTGTTTTGTTTTGGTATTGAAATGCAGTGTGAGTATATATTTTTATCCTAATATAGAGGAACAATAATAGTAACAGGCTCATACAGGTCAACAGATTTGTGTTTCTTAGAGCAATAGGAACCTTGTTTATAGATACTATCCGAATGTTTAAAGAAAACTGAAGGATTGTTTTAACCCATCTCAATAGTCCTATGGATAACTAGGAAAACAATAAGAAACTATTTTACAGTTTTCCCCATGATGTTATAAAGCCTTAGCGCTCCATTATTAAAATTTAACCTAACATAACCTAGAATATACAGACATCATTAAGTTTTTCTTAAGGACTAAAAATTATAGAATCTTGAAAATTTGTCATATTTATCTCCCAAATGGTTTATTCTTCACCCCTGTGTGTTTTTAACCTTGTTTCACATGTAGGAAGTCTTAATAATATCTATTGTAATACAGTCAACTGTTCTTTCTTTTCTGACAGAGATCTAAAAGGGTTTAAATACTTTGATGGCATCCTGCCAGGAATTAGCTGCAGGTAGAAAGGTAGAGGGAATAAAAAAGTAAACAAAGTTTCAACCCACTGAGAGAGCTGCTCCAAGCTAGATAATAAAGACATCAGGTTTATATGCTGGTTTTTCTTCAGGGAAAGAATGTTGGACAGTTGCCTGTTGATTGATTCTCTAAATCTTTCTCTTTCATGTTCAGTCTTTCCACAGTCTTTGCTGCTGTTTCTACTGTTCTTTCAAGCAAGGAGTTTGATTCCCAGCAGTGCTAATATTGGTTTCTTCCTGGGCAAGAAAGTTATGAAAATCTTAAAGCCAATGAAATGGAATTTTTACATCATCCATTTATGTGACAAGTTTATTACTGTCTTTGAAAATTGTGTTACTGAGTTTCATTGTAGTCATCTTGTAGTAGTAGATAATGAAAAAAAATAGCTTAACAATTCAATTTTTTATAATAAAAAGTAAAAGGAATTTTTTAAAAAGATTTTTTATTTATTTTAGAGAGAGAGAGAAAGAGCATGGTGGGGGGGCAGAGAGGGAAAGGGAGAGAATCTCAAGCAGATTACATGCTAAGCACAGGAGCCCAGCACAGGGCTCCATCTCATGTGACCTGATCTGAAACCGAGGGTCTGACACTTAACCTACTGCACCATCCAGGTGCCCCAATATAAGGAATTTTCATGTGAGTTCTGAAATTTATACCGAAGAGAACAGCTCATGTAAGGAATTCATGAAAGCCTGGATTCAGCTTTCTTAGAGCAATTTTTTTTCCATCTTCCGTGGTATACAAGCCAGTGACGAACATAGGAGTTATCAGGGAAAAATAAAGATTTGTCTGAGCCCAATAACATAGCTTTTATCTCTTTAATTCATATAATCTGTGTTCTTTCTATTCTTTCGTTCTTTCCTGGAAAGCTCCCTCCCTGAAAACTGAGAGCTTTTCCTACTAATGGAAATGTGAAAACTGCTTGTCAGTTTCCAATGATGCTTGCATTCACATGACTCTGGTTAAAGGAGGCAACTATGGTCTTAGTTTTCTAGCTCCTTCTTCAGTATGGTTGTGTTGTCCCTGAAGATGCCTTTGTGATTTTTAATATCACTTCTCATGAGGCTAGAGTAAGCCACCTGGAAGGGTACTTTCATTTCTGTTACCTGGATGAAGAAATTGCAAAATAAGATGCTGGGGAGAGAGCTGGGTTTAATGTGAGCCTTTCATTGTCAATGTTTAGTTGCAGAATCTGCCTCCTAGCCTGGGTGGCCATTGAGAAAACTAAGGAGGCCACAATGAAAGAATCAGAAACTGTATCTTATTTATATTACTTTTAAAATTTTTATCTTTAAAGTACACTTAAAGTCAATGTTAACATAACACATTTACATGTGTAAAAGTAGGTGTTTTATTGTTGTAGGGTGGTTTTTCTTTTCTTTTCTTTTTTTTTTTTTTTTTTGGTTGTTTGAGAAATTGAACACTGGAGATAAAGAAAGGTGCTTTCAAGTTAATATAAAATACCAACTCGTATCAGTAAGCATTACCCACGATAACCCCCAACACCAGCAAATATAACATAGAAGTAGAGTTTGTCAAGACAGGGAAGCATGGAATTTGTAGGTCTAGTGTGAACTACTTTAGTATTACTCCTATCCACCCAGTCCCTCACCTCTACACTAAGCCAGGGGGAAAGCAAGAGCGTATCACTCGAGCTGTGGCAGCCTCCACCCTTGGTGTATGAAGGGCAAGACAGTTAAGAGTTGCCTGTAGGTCAAGTGGCGCTATTGGCAGACAGCCAGGCTCAAATTATTTCGATGGGACTCTTCCTAGGTAATCAACCAGCCAGAGTGGGGAACTTAATCAATTCAGTATACTGCTCTGGGATATTTGAATGAATATGGTCAAGAAGTTTCTGCCTAGTGCTGCAGCATGTCAGGGAACTCTGAAGCACCAAAGACCCTTGAGGGCTCTAAAAATTCACAAATTCATCCTAAGATAATTCAGAATTTCCATGCCTGCTCTGCAGAGCAGAGACAGCTAAAGGGGAATTACAAACAGCATGAGCTGTTAGTTATCCCCTATTGTAGCTGTAACAAATTACCTTATACCCACTGTCTTAAAACAGCACATATTTGTTATCCTATAGTTATGTAGGTTAGAAATCCCTATGGATTTCACTAGACTAAAATCAAAGTGTCAACAGATCATATATCATTCTGGAGGCTCTAGGAGAGAATCTCTTTTCTTGGCCATTCAGGCATTGGCAAAATTCAGTACCATTCACTTACAGGACTAAGGTCCCTCTTTCCTTTCCAGCAGTCCACTGGAGGCAGCCCATATCTCCTCGAAGTCTCTCTCCAGTCTCTTTCTAGAATATCCTACATCTCAGAACAAGGAACTGGGCATAAAACCCTTCTTACATTGCCATATTTCTGACCTTTATTTAAAGCATCTTGGATTGCACCTAGGAAAGCTTCTCTCCTTTTAAAGCCCTTGTGATTAGATGGTGCCCACTCAAACAATCTAGTCTAATCTCATGTCAAAGTCTGTAACCTCAGTCAGAGGTTGGGGAAGGCTTTGTTACTTCATTCACACTTTTGTGAGGTAAGGCTCACTGTCACAGGTTCTGAGGATCCGTAGTGGATACCCGTGGGAAACCATTATTCTGTTTACCACACACATCTTTTGTTATTTCCCTTCCTTTCAACTCTGGAAGAGCCAGCAGATGGAGAGAATTATAGTAAAAGAGTAAATACTGCTATCAAGTCACCACTAGTCCCAGAATCTCAGTGACCTGAACTGAGGAGGCAGGGGGAAATGGTGAATTAGATGTGAGATTGGAGTTTAACTTTGGACTGGGAAAAGCTTTAGCTAGAAAAAATTTAAACTGTGCAGAAAGCTATCAGATCTGCCCAAGATGACATCCAGCAAAAGGGAAGGTGCAATTTGAGCTACCTGTCTGAAAGCCAAAGCTAGAGAAAAATCATTTTCTATTTGTGTATCCACAATTAATTCAACCCATTCAATGAACCAGTTGCACATATTTTAATATTTTAATTTTTGTCACTTTATTATATTATTAATGGTATGGTTATTTAGAAATGGCAAAGAACATATACTCATCTGTAACAAGGTTGTTGTTCCCTTGTGCTGGGGTTGCAGTGATGGGGAAAAGAATCTTTGCTCTTGATTATCTGACAGCTGTATTCAATTACATATTTTGATGTAAATTTTTAAAAAAATCACTTCATAAAATATGATAATAATGATTATTAATTACCTGCTTATATGTTTCAAGAATTACACAAGGTACTTTAGGATTACTATTATGTTTAACCTCACAAAAAATTGTTTCATAATTATTTCTGTTATGTATATGAGGGACAAGGAGTCAAACAATTTCTCTTAAGTCAGGCAGCTAATGAATGGAAGAAAAAAACTTGGATCTGCATTTGCTTTACTTCGAAGTAGGGGTCTTAACAAGTAGAACACTTATTTTTTTCTCCCATGGTTTCTCTAAGTATATCTTTGTGGATACTAAAGCAGCCAGAGAAAATTCCATACTCCACTAAAAGTTTTATGGCAGGGCATTCTGAAAGTTGATTTCATTACTTTGCAAAAGTAACAATTTACACCATTGTAAAGTAGAAAAATTATAAGTCAAATCAGGGGTGCCTGGGTGACTCAGTCAGTTAAGTGTCTGCTTTCCACTCAGGTCATGATCTCAGGGTCATGAGATCAAGTACCGCATCGGGCTCCTTGCTCAGCAGGAAGCCTGCTTCTCCCTCTGCTTGCCACTCCCCCTGGTTGTACTCTCTCTCTCTGACAAATAAATAGATAAAATCTTAAAAAAAAAATGTGAATGAAGTGAAATCTAGACAACTACACTATGTTTTTAAAATTATAAGACCAGATGTCATTTTCAGATAGATGATAGATGGAATTTATCAATTCCTCAAGGAATGAAGAATGTGCAAGGAGAATTTTTGAAATGTCTTACAAGCCTAGTGGCAAAGACTCACCTTGTTTTATTTTTGTGAGAAATTTTTGGAACAGGATAATTAATCACACTGTATAAAAATGGAAGAAGTGATAAACAATCTTCAACACAAGACAGCAGTATTTACACCTTGTATCACTTTAAAATACTGCTAATTGTATATAATAGTCATAAGACTATCATGTTTTCAAAAGGTTGGCATACTTGAAAATGAAGATACTTTAAAAATTCAACTTTAAATTATATTTAGGGAAATAAAACATACCTTGATGCAAACTTCAAAGATGGAAAAAGGAATAGACTTTTGGGCAGATGGGCTAGGGTATAAGATAGATGGGCATAGAAAAGGAGCATTCTAGGTTCACCTCAAAGGGACTAACTTTTTTGTGGGGGAGGGGCTAACATTTCTAAAGTAAGTTTATAATATGGTTAGTAATGTACTAGTAAAATAATGCTGGCTGTTATAATAAACAATCCCCAAATCTCAGTGGCTTTAACACTCACTCAAAGGATTCTTACACAAATTCCAATGCATTTGTTTCTTGATCCAGTGAGTCTCTTTCAGGTGGTGACTTGACTTGAAGATCCTTTCTATTTCTACTTGTAGCATCACAGGAAGACCTCTGCTGGATACTCTTCAACGAGCAGGAAGATGAGGAGAAAGCACTGATGGAAATAGTGAAGGTCTAGGGGACCAAATGTTGTATAATTCCTTCTATAATTAAAAGGAAAAGATGAGGTTGCTGGAACAAATAACATATATCAACAGGATAAACTTGAATAAAACCATATCAATAATTACATGAACATGAACTGTCATGGTGGAAAAGGCAGAAATGGTCAGTCAGGATAGAAAGCATGATCTGGCTCTCTGCTGTCTGAACAAGTACACATTGACTACAAAAATACAGAGTTTGAAAGTAAAAAAATAAAAACAAATTTTAGGGACGCCTGGGTGGCTCAGTTGGTTAAGCGGCTGCCTTCGGCTCAGGTCATGATCCCAGGCTCCTGGGATCAAGTCTCACATCGGTCTCCTTGCTCAGCGGGGAGCCTGCTTCTCCCTCTGCCTGCCACTCCCCCTGCTTGTGCTCTCTCTCTGACAAATAAATAAATAAAATCTTTTAAAAAATCACAAATTTTATTAGAAAAATTATAAGAAAACCAGAATGAAAATGCTAATATCAGAAAAGGTGGCTTTCAAGAAAATAAATATTACCAGAGAGGAAGAGGGATGGTTCATAATGACAAGCAAGTGATTTGTCTGGGAAATAAAGCCAATCAAAATATGTATTTATTGGGGAGCCTGGGTGGCTCAGTTGGTTAAGAGGCTGCCTTCTTCTCAGGTCATGATTCAGGGTCCTGGGATTAAGCCTCCTGTAGGGCTCTCTGCTTAGTGGGGAGTCTGCTTCATCTTCTCACTCTCCCTCTGTGCTCTCTCTCCCTCTCAAATAAATAAAGTCTTAAAAAAAAACCCACATGCATTTAATAATAGAGTTAAAAACACATGAAGCAAATCCATCAAAACTAAACATAGAAATTGACAAATTCACATTAACAGTTCAAGATTTTTTATCATCTTTCTCTCAGTAATTGATAAATATGTAGCCAAAAAATTAAAATATGGATTTTAACATCATTATCAATCAATTTGAACTAACTGATATTTTAACACTATAGGTAAAACTATAGAAGATATAATTTCTACTACTACAAATGGAAAGTTTCCCCTCAAAAATCATATGATAGACTTTAAAATAATCAGCATTAAATTTCAAAAATATTTAAACAAATTTAAATTAGAGGTCATTAACATGAAGAAATCTAGAAAAATCCTTAAATTTTAGAAAAAAAGTGAATAATAAATGACCAAAGAAGGAATCACAGGGGAAATTAGAAAATATGTCAACTTGAATGATTATGAAAAGAAAAATTAAAATTAGTGGGAGGGGGCGCCTGGGTGGCTCAGTCAGTTAGGCATCCAACTCTTGATCTCAGTCAGGCCCCGAAAAAAACATCTGTGGGATGGAACTAAAGCAGTGTTGAGCAGGAGGCTATAAAGTTTTAAACTTTAAAGTTTAAAATCAATATGTTGGTTTCCATCTACAGATAACAGGAAAAAAAGCAAATTAAGTCCAAAGTAATTAGAAAAATAATAATTGAAATAAAGAAATAATAATGAAGTTGAGAAAGATAAATACAGAGAAAAAAATTAAAACTCAAAATTAGTTCTTTGAAAGGTTAATATAATTTATAAGCATATAGAGGCTAAACAATTTTTTAAAGAAATAAAATATGTACGAGTAATATCAGAAATGAAAGAGGACATATTACTACATATCTTATAAATAAAAATACAGAGCAACTAGACTATCTGAGTTGTTCAAATGCATTTTAATAAACGATTCTATAATCAAAAATGTTGAAACAAAATGAATTAAAAACAAAACCATTGAGCTCCTATTGAGGATTCTACTAAACATTTAAGAAAAAAAAAATATCAATCATACTTAAACTCAAAAATAGAGGATGAAACACTTCTCACCCCATTTTATGAGACTAAGTGCAGGATAACTATGATATCAAAATCTGAAGAAGAAATTATAAGAACAGAAAATTACACGCAAAAAAGTCCATTATAAAACTAGATGGAAAAGTTCTTGACAAGATGTTAGTAAACCAAATACAGCAATATATTAAAAGTGTAATTAATGCATCATTACCAGATAGGGTTTATCTCAGGAAATGACATTTTTAATATTTGAAATTAAGTTAAAATATTTCACTATATTGACAGAATAAAGGTAAACAATGACACAAAATTATTTCAAAAGATGAAGGAAAATATTTGAGAAAATTCAACATCTATGCATAATTAGGAAAAAATTCAGAATATTATGAATAGAAAGAAACATCTTCTGTCTTTACTAGAGAGTGTAAAATGATATATTTTTGGCAGTTCTTATAAAGTTAGATACACAACTACCTTATGGCCCATGATTTAACTTCAATGTATTTACACAAGGTAAATAACATGCCGACAATAATACTTGCGTAAGTGTTCATAGTAACTTTCTTCATAAATCCCCAACCTAAATATCCCAAATGCCTCTCATGTTGAAATTACAGTCATACAGTGGTGTACCTCCAGCAACACAAAGAAAAACAAGCTAGTACTAATAAATGCAACAATGTGGATGAATTTCAAAAATATTACCCCTTTTTTTTAGATTCCACATGTGAGTGAGATCATATGCTATTTGTCTTTCTCTGGCTTGTTTCATTTAGCATAATGTCCTCATGGCCCATCCATGTTGCAAATGTCAAGATTTTCTTATTTTTATGGTTGAATGATATTCCATTGTATTTTTATACTACATTTTCTTTATCCATTGGTCCACCAGTGAATACGTATGTTGTGTTAATTTCTTAGCCACCGTAAATAATGCTACAATGAACATGGGGGTGAGTATATCTTTTCAAGTGAGTATTTTAAATTCCTTCAGATAAATACCCCAACCTGAAATTTCTGGATCATTTGGCATTTCTATTTTTAATTTTTTGAGGAAACTCCATACTGTTGCCATAGGGGCTGCACCAATTTACATTCCTACCAATAGTGCACAAGTGTTCCCTCTTTCTTCATCCTCACCAACACTTGCTATTTCTTGATCTCACTTCATGTGGAATCTAAAAAACAAAACAAAAAGTGAAAAATGGGACTTACACAGAGAACCATTTGGTGAAGGGTTGGGGGTGGAAAAACCATTTGGGTGAAGGGAATCGGAAGGGACAAACTTCCAATCATAAAATAAATAAGTCTTGGGGACGTAATGTACAGCATAGTGACTATAATTAATAATAAGTTTTATATTTGATAATTACTATGGGAGTAGATCTTAAAAGTTCTCATCACAAGAAAAAAACTTTGTAACTGTGTGTGGTGATAGATGTTAACTAGACTTACTGTGATGACCATTTTGCAATATTTGCAAATATCAAATTATGTTGTTACACCTGAAACTAGTATGTTTATATGTTAATTGTATCTCGATGAAAAAAACATGATTTTTATCAAAAGAAGCTAATTAAAAAATGTCCATACTTAACAATTTTACTTATATGAAGTTAAAGAACAGACAAAAGAAAGATACCGTGAATAGAATCAGAGCATTCCATTTTTTATATGGTGAGGATTGACTAAAAAGGAGTTTGTTTTCAGGAGAAAATTAACCATGTTTAGAAATACATCAAGGGGTGCATGGGTGGCTCAGTAGTTAAGTGTCTGCCTTTGGCTCAGGTCATGATTCCAGGGTCCTGGGATCAAGTCCCACGTTGAGCTTCCTGCTCGTCCAGAAGCCTCCTTCTCCCTCTCCCACTCCCCCTACTTGTGTTCTTGCTCTCACTATCTCTCTGTCTGTCAAACAAATAAAATACTTAAAAAAAAAAAAGAAACACATGAAAAATGGAGGACAGGAGTAAGATCATAAACAGTATTCCTCAAGCAGAATTGTAATACCTCCAAATCCTACTCCCACAAACCCCAGAATACTAATAACCAGCATTGAAAGTTATATCTAGTAGGGACCAAAGACATGACTTATTTGATGTACTTATTTATTAATTGATTGATTTACTTACTGTTTGTAAAATTGAACCACAGCAGAGAAAAGATATACAGAAACTGATATTATATTGCTCAGCCAAAGGATATCATGGATGAGGGTCTGTGTATCAAACTGGAAAACAACTAATACAGACTGATGCAAAGTAAAGGAGTGTTTAAGGAGTTTTATCTTCTGGAGGAAATGACATTAATCAATTGCTTGTCAGGTATGATTCGATGAGGCACAAGTGTTGGGAAAAGATAATTAAAAACAAAATCTCTTCCCAATCCATAAAACCTCTCCACAAGAGTAGAAGAGAAAGAAAACAACCTTATTATTAAATAAGCCTTGGACTAGAATGTGATGTGCATCACAGTCTGAGACAGAAAGAAATCCCACCCTTTTATATAGCAAAGAAGATACAAACCATTACATACATGTCCTTAAGTGAGAAGACTTGACAGCACCATTTGTCACAGACAGTTCATCCCAAATTCACTTGGTATTTGGAGTGACCATCTGTGTTAGCTAATTGGCTTTTTCCACAGGAAAAATAAACTTCTATGTCGTTATGAGAGAATGTAGTTTTGCAACTTGGAAGCAAGGCATCTGCTGAAGTTAGGCTCCTACCCACCCACCTAACTGGGACACAGGGCCTCCATCTTCCTTGATGCTTATGTTTCAAAAAGATGGTTCCCAGGTCCTTGAGAAAGACATTCTTGGGTAGTATAGCTAAGACGTTTGTTTAGTTTTTTAAAAAAGTTTACAAACATTTCAAGAGACAAAGAATCTATAATTAAAAACTTTACAACGTAAATTATTTAGGGAAAGGGTGGGGAAGTCAAATACCTTCCCTTATTTTCTTTTTTTTTAGATTTTATTTATTTATTTGAGAGGGAGAATGAGAGAGAGAGAGAGAGAGAGCACATGAGAGGGGGGAGGGTCAGAGGGAGAAGCAGACTCCCTGCTGAGCAGGGAGCCCGATGTGGGACTCGATCCCGGGACTCCAGGATCATGACCCGAGCCAAAGGCAGTCGCTCAACCAACTGAGCCACCCAGGTGCCCAACCTTCCCTTATTTTCAACAAGGAGAATTAAGCTTCCTTTTGAAAATTTGTATCTGCTTGTACACAAGAATCCTCTGCCTTCTTTTCCCCCAATTTTTGACTTTTTAAAAGTATCACTAGGTAATGTTTTGATTAAAAATTGAAATATAGCGTAAGTAAAATCACATTTCCCATCCTTTACTCAATAACTTTTTAAATGCACTGAATATGAACAACCCAAAATCTTTACCATGTTCAACAAGACTTCATCTTTGTCTCTGCCTATATTCACAATCTCACTTCACTGCACTTTCCCCTTATCTCACTAGCTTTCAGTCATGTTAATTCAAATTTTCTTTTATTATTTTATTTTGTAATTTATAAAATTTGGCAAGTAATTTATTTTCCCAGTTTTTCTCCAAATAGTATTCCCTTTCCCCCACTCCTCATCTGAGGAGCTCATATTCACCCTCAAGGCATAGATTTCTCTGACTCCAATTAACTTAGGTCACTCTGCTGTACTCTTTTAGGTTACCTTCTGTTTTTCTTATTTTGCACTCATCTTCCAGAAGAGTACTTGGGTTCTTGTGAGTATTCAATTAATATTTGTAATGTACATATTTTCCAAGAAAATGGCCACAATATAAGTCTGATCAAAAAACCTAAGCCCTCATGAGTTTAAAATGCCAGGAAAAGAGGATGAAGAAGAAGAAGAAGAAAAAGAAGAAGAAGAAAAAGAAGAAGAAGAAGGAGAAGGAGAAGACAATCTATCAGAACCCACTTTAATCATTACCTACTTTGATTTAGCATCTGTCTAAACTTGTCTATAACATCAAAACTTGCATAATTTATCATGTAATTCTATAAAGGCACATGAAATGTAAGCTATTAATTAAAATTTAATATGGAATTTAAATGAAATAGTTAAGGAGGAAGTTACTGGCAGGTAATTCATTGGGGATACCAAAATTATTTTAATAGACATAGTATCAGTGATTAGATCAATTAGTCTATCCAATAGCTATTTAAAATTACTTTGCCATAGTTAAGAGTCTCTCATGGTTCTTCTCCCTCTCTGATGACTTCCCACTCAGTTTTCCTTCCCTTCCCCTATGATCCTCTGTGCTGTTTCTTATATTCCCCACCTGAGTGAAACCATATGATAATTGTCTTTCTCTGATTGACTTATTTCACTCAGCATAATACCCTCCAGTTCCATCCACGTCAGTGTAAATGGTAAGTATTCATCCTTTCTGATGGCTGAGTAATATTCCATTGTATATATATCACATCTTCTTTATCCATTCATCTGTCGATGGACATCTCATCTCTTTCCACAGTTTGGCTATTGTGGACATTGCTGCTATGAACATTGGTGTGCAGGTGCCACTTCAGATCACTACATTTGTATCTTTGGGGTAAATACCTAGTAGTGTAATTGCTGGGTCATAGGGTAGTTCTATTTTTAACATCTTGAGGAATGTGATGAGCACTGGGTATTATACACAACTGATGAATTATTGAACACTACATCTGAAGCTAAGTATGTACTATATGTTGGCTAATTAAGTTTAAATTTTAAAAATAATAAAATTACTTTGCCACTGGGTTTTATTGAGGTACAGTTGTCAGGTTTTCAAACTTTACAAAACTCTCCTCTATAGTCTGAAACACATGGAACTTCAGATAAACAACACCTGGGTTTCAGTAGCATAGAGCAAAGCTTAGAGTGCAGCAAGGATGCAAAAGACAGAACCACCCAAATCAAGGTATCTTCACATTTTATAACAGGCCACCTTCCTCCCAATGACCAATACAATGTTTCAATAAAAAGTCTTGTCATCAAGAAAAGAAGATTTTTCATTGAAATGGACATGCTAGAAAAAGAATAAAATAAAAATAGTGAATATGTTTTTCTTACTATCTGCCAGACACTGTGCTCTAGACAAAGAAAGAGAGGGAGACATAGTTTAATTTTTTTGCCCATCCTAATTTATAGGATGGAATGAAACAGGTTTTTCATGAAGTTATAAATTAATTATGAACATAATCTCTGAGAATAATCCCTTCAAAATATATCTTATTCCCAATTAAGAGACTTATCCTTGCCCATCAAATATTTTTAATTGTCATTATGATTATTGTTGCCAATATTACTGTATGTCTTAATGGATTTCCTTGTTAATACAGCTATATGAAATAATCTATAAAGCTATAATTTATTTGACTCCTACAATATGCTGGGGCACTTTATTATAGGTAGATAGGTAGGAGGGAGGTAGATAGATAGATAGATACATACATACATACATACATACATATATAATCAGATACATAGATAGATAGTTAAATAAATAGATCTGGATAGAAGAATGGACTTATAGAATCCTTTCCCATTTTAAAAATGATAAAACTGAAGTGCAGAAATTTTGAATTACCACACATGTATAGTTAGGAACAGGAAAAAGATGACTGGAACTCAGAACACTCTGAATTCTAAAATCACTTGTGTTTCTCCTCTGCCATTCTACCTCTTACGCACATATGCACAGGTAGTAAAACAATCAAAACCAGCACTTTTTAAAATGTAACTTCATTGTTAACAAAGACCCCTAGGTCCTACATTTTTCTAAAATATGGTAATATTTTGATTAGAATAAAATATTCACATCACTGAACATAATATATATTCAGTGCTCAGAGTAAAATTATAATGAGAATAGGGATTTTAAAACTTGATTACTGATTAGGTTGTGCATTGAAGTGCTCTCATAATTATTCCAGGAATTTTTACTGCTTATTTATTTGTATTTGGTTTCTCCATGTTTAGAAAAATGAATTGACTCATTCTTTCTCATTAAATTTGAAAGGTGAATACTGATTGGAACTCTCACTTTTTTGGAGGAGATCAGAGAAATTAAGTAATTTGCCCAAGATTACATAGTTCGAAGGTGGCAGAGTTAAGATTAATGCATGCCTGTCTCACTCAAAACCCAAAACCCAAAACCCAAAATGATTGTCACCATCCTACATTGTCAATAGATTCCATGGAATAAATATCATAAAACTAGTGGTAATGTTGATTCCATTGTTATTAAGACCTCCTCTTTCAATTTTTAGTCACTACACCATATCAATATCTTCATTAAATCTCTTCTTTCCAGACCTGCTAGTTGATGGACTATTGAATAACAGTATCAATAAGTGGATCCTGGTCAAATTTTTATTTTTTATTTTTATTTTTTTAAGATTTTAGTTATTTATTTATTTGAGAGAGAGAGAGAAACAGCATGAGAGGGGAGAGGGTCAGAGGGAGAAGCAGGCTCCCCGCTGAGCTGGGAGCCTGATGTGGGACTCGATCCTGGGACTCTGGGATCATGACCTGAGCTGAAGGCAGTCACTTAACCCACTGAGCCACCCAGGCGCCCTGGTGGTCAAATTTTTAAAATAGATATGAATGTTTATATTTACCCTACCACTTGGGTAATATACTGGCCAATCAGTGAGCCCTAATATTTACAAATCTTGTCAGATGCCTTAGGTTATCTACCCAACATTTATTCCTTATCATCATCCTCCAAATAAATTCTCACTTTTTTTCTGGGGCTAGGGCATCCAGCTCCATAGGACGACTCAAAATTTATCTAATCCAGTCATAATTATCTCATCCCTTTGTGCAGTGTTGGTCTAAGAGTGAACTTCGATCTATTTCTCACAATAGAAATATTTTCATCTTAGAAAAGAAATAGATGTGAGGGAAAAAAGTCTTATGCAGCTATATTGAAATGATACACTTGTCATTAAGAAATATATATATATATACACACTGAGCATGGAAGAAGAGAAAGACGGAAAGAATTTGTATCCCTGAATTCCATGTCACATATGCAACACAGTATCCCTACCTTTCTTGTCAAGTTGGTATGCTTTAAGGCAATTTTAGCCAAAAACATTATTCATGGATACACAAGCTTACTGGGTAGGGAGGACAAATGAATAAACTGCTTTTGCATTTTCAAGAGATCATTAATTGAAATTAATTTTCTCAATACTAATTTTTAATTATCTGTTGTTTCTGGAAATACAACAGCTAACAATAGAGACAAATCCCTTCCCTTCTGTTTTTACATTTTGGGGGAAGTCAAACAATAAACAATTAACTAAGTTGAGTGTGTCATATACTGATATGAATAAAATAAAGCCAGGCAAATGGAAGGGAGTGCTGTGGGAGGTTGATTTTAGTATATACTTTAGGAGAATCCTCACTGAAAACATAATATTTGAACAGAGAACTGGTACAAAATATGTAGGTAATTGGCTGAAAGACATTCCAGCCACCAGGGACTGCAAGGGCAAAGGTCCCGAAGCAGCAGAATACCTGGCATATTCACAGAAATGAAAGGGTCTAGTGTGGATGGAAGAGTGCAAGGTAGAGTAGTAGGAGATGAAGTCAGAGATGCTGCAGAGAGCAGTGAGGGAATATACAGGCCATTTAAAGAAGCTGGTCTTTATTCAGAATAATGAATAAGAACACTGGGGGACTTTGAGCAAAAGAATGATATGTTCTGTGATATTTAACAAGATAATCTTGATTGAATTAGGAATAGAATGAGAGTGATGAAGCGAGAAGCAGAGAGACCAGGTCAGAGGATATTGCAGTAAACAAGGGGATAGACGACCTCTTCAATTGAGTATCTCATACCTAAAGAGATATAAATATTCTTATATGTGAATTTTAAACTAAAAAAGAATTTTTGATAAAATTTGGAGAGGTGAAGGGATCAGCAAGCATTTTAGGGAGGCGAATACTGAAGAGCCACCTTAGTATGGATGATGGTAAAATATTTGAATGAGAAAGAGGGCACTGCTTGGTAAGCTGTGTCCTAACTCAGGCTGCCGTAACAAAATACCACAGAGTAGGTGGCTTAAACTACTGACATTTATTTCTTGGAGTTTTGGAGGCTGGAAGTTCAAGATTCAAAGTGCCAAGCAGATTCTGTGTCTGGGGAGAGCCCTCTTCCTGACTTCCAGATGGATGTCTTTTTAGCTGTGTCTTCAAATGGGAAAGGAGAGAGAGAGAGAGAGAGAGAGAGAGCGCTCAGGTCTCTTTTTTCTTATAAGGACACTAATCCCATCATGGGAGCCCCACCCTTGGGACTTTATCTAAACTTAATTACTTCCCAAAGTTCCCACTTCCAAACACCCATCACGTTGGAAGGCAGACCTTCAAATTTTGCTGGGCTGAAGGGGACCCAAACTTTAGTCCGTGACAAACTGCTTTGAGGAACAATAATACTGAACTATAGACAACAGCGGGCATCTTCACTGTGAACATGTTGCTTAGCCAAGCCTTCTACTTAGTCACTAGACCTACCACCTATTTCAATTTGACCTTTCAATTTGATGAAATGAGTTTCATAACTTTTCTATCCTTTCTCATCTTGTTCCCAGAGCTGACCCCCCCAAAACAACAACAACAACAACAACAACAACAACAAAACCAGATAGCCAGTTTGAACAATACACAGTCTAAAAAAGTTTTAGATCAAGGTAGCCTGGGAATTATCCAAACAGTGGTTTAAATGTGATATGTTCCTGTGAACCTGAAAATGAAGAATCTTTAACCTCAAGCTGTTATAGTCTGAGGGACTGCTGAGCTTCTGATTGAGACATACACTAAGGCCAAAAATTGTTGATAGAATTTATCACATAGAACTCTCAAAATTGAAACTCACAGAGTTCTACAAGAGGGACATCAAGTGCCTAGAAACAAGCAGACCTACAAAACATGGCAGATATCTGAGGGGATATGTATGGCAGATGGAAGAAAATGTCGTGTAACTCCCAGAAACGAATAGCAGCAGAGAGTGGGAATCAGTCTTTCCTAGGGCAGAGGGCAAGGATCCAGTTTCCAATCCCCAGATGGACATCGGCAAAGCAGGACTTCAATACTGACAGCATTTGAGCTCCAGGCTTTAAATTACTATTACTATTAAATTAATTAGAATATTAAATACTTAATCTGAAAGGCAAGGCAAAAATAGAAGCAAAGGAAAACTTTCTCAGGGATGAAATGAGACCCACCCCCCAATGTATGTGTAAACTTTAAAGTAATAGTTAATGATGGCAGCTGTGAAGATAAAAGTGGTTTTTAGAGAGATGAGAGAAGAAAACTCGAATAATTAACACTATAATCGTTTTTCAAGAATTGATAATAATCATGGTTATATATTTGTTGTTGTTATAGTTTAATGAGTAACAACATAACATTTTTAAGAATGAAATAATAATAAACATAAAATAGCTGTTACTTTTGAGGACATGTTATGTATTAGGCGCTGCAAAACAACTCTCTGTATTTTATCTTGTGAAATCAATGCAATAAACCTGAATGGTAGGTACCATTATTCAACTTCCAAAGACAGGAAACTGAGTTTCAAAGAGGTTAAGTAATTTGTCCAAGGTTGCAGAGTCAGTGAGTGGTTTAAACCCCAAACCTGATCCCTGCCCACTAAATCTCTCTGAATCTTAACTAATCTGCAATAGAAATGTCTTTGCAATGTCCATGTTCATTGTTTTGTTCTAAGCAAAACAAACTGTGACAAGGAACCGCCAGAGAATATTAGAGGTGAATGGAAGCTTATGAATCAAATAGAACAGTGGTTCTCACTGAGAAAGAGAAAGGCAGTTTCTTTGGTATGTGTGTGTGTCCGGGAGAGGGACTGGAAAGATATTGTGAAAGTCGATCATTTAGGGGGTTTTTAAAATTCTAACTACTTTGATAAACTCCTTTGGGTAACCCCTGTTAAAAGTTCTGATTTATACTCCACCCGCCCTATCTGGTCAAAGACTAGGAAGTTAATTTCTAGAAAGTGTTCCTTGGATCTCTCATAACCCTCTAGGATGATTTCTGGAATCCACCTCTTAGCCCCTTTTACTGTGATGCATTACAATAAACAGACCGATTTAATTTTATTTACAGTAAAGTTTCATCGAACTCCTCTTCCAAAAGTATTGAAGCATTTGCAAAAGTTTTGCCCCTCATTAATGTTCGAGACTGTCAGAATCCCTGTCTCCTCATGTAGTCAGAACATTTCAAAAAGCATAGTATCTGTGATATAAAATTCGAAGAAGCTAAGAGAAACTACCGTTTCATCAGGGAGGCTGTACCCGATACTGACACTCACCTAATAGTAAGTCAATGATGGTGGTAACTGAATGAGGCCACATCATATAGGCTGACAAAAGTTAACTGAAATGGAAAATTCCTGAGTATTTAGGTTTCCATGGTTTGAAAGTGGAATGCACTAAAATTGCAGGCAAGCTGAACTGACTACATTTTTCTGTGTTGTACTGAGTTTATGGTGGCCTCACATTACCTTTCATCTAGTTAAAGAAAGAAAGCTTCTTGAAAAAGAGTGGAATCATAGTTTTGAAAGTTGGCAGAGTAAGGGAAGTTGCTTCTAACATAAGGACTGTGAATCTAATCTCAGGAAAGTAACCATAAAGAATGTTTCACTAATATAAATACATTACTCACATATTGGCTGAAGATTAGTGCAATTAAATTTCAAAATAAAAAGAAATAATGTACATACTTTCTAAGTTTGATAATTTGATGATCTTCTCTACTATGATTTCTATAATTTAGTATTTCTTGAGTTCATCCTTAGCATCAAAACCATATTTAAGTTACATAGTTGATATGTCTCAAGGATCTATCATTTTAAAGTAAATTTATGTCTGATACAAAAGCATTATTTGTTTTCCTATCCATTTATTTATTTATTTTTAAAGATTTTATTTTTTTAAGTAATCTCTACACCCAAGGCGGGGCTCAAACCCACAACCCCGAAATCAAAAGTCATATGCTCTACCAACTGAGCCAATCAGGTGCCCCTTTCCTATCTATTTAACTTGGTAATATTATATTCCTTAAATCCCTTTATTTCAGATATAGAAAACATTTTTCTCTTTCTTACCTAGTCTGTCAAATATTATTAAATATATTATGCATGTAGTTAGTTTTTCTATGGGTTGCCATATAGAATAGTCTTGTAAAGGGTAACCCTCTTGAGGGCAAACTACAAAAACTTCTTACAGTTGTCAAAGTAAATTGTTTTTTGTGCACTTTTGTTTTGACGTCTCGTATTGGAGATGCCTAAGCATCTTAACCAGACAGAATCTGCCTCATGACAGTGTTTCTCTTTCCCTTCTTTCCTTCTACCAAAGGCTCCTGGAGTGCCTTCCTTCCTCTAAGCACATGAAATCTGTGATCTCCTTTGAGATCGATATTAATACCATTTCAGCCTTTTGTGGAAATGAGATTAGAATTCTAAATGTTCAAAATCCAACAGCCTTTAATGAAAAATGATAGGAATTATCACACATCTAGAGCTTAGAAAAGATGGAATCGTATTTGCACATTATTAAAGATCTGAATAATTTAGGTTATTTTTAGATTTGAACTGCTTAGAGGATTTTAGAAAGCTCAATTTAAACTGCTCAAGAAATGCACTAGCTCTTCCTCATTTCAGCAATCTTACATCACTTAAAATTTTTTCATGGAATAAGGTTTGGCTGTTACAAAATGAACAGATTTTGGAACTCAGATCAACAGTGGAGAAATACTAAAATTTTAAAATAAAATTTATTTAATTATTATGCTGTCTTTAAAACATTTTCTTAGATGAATGCTTTGCTTTGTTTTGTTTTTACTTTCTTTTTCCAGTTCTCTGGTAAAAAAATGGATTTTTTTCTAAGTCTTATAAGTAATATAGTGTAATAGCATTCTAGTTATGCATCAGTGGAGAGAAAACGATTTGCTATAACCCAAATATGTTTTATATTTTCAAAACAAATATGTTTCGTATTTTCTCTAATAATCTATCAATTCTAAATATTTTTTATGTTCAGTTTCCTTACAGGTAAAATATGAAATTAATATATCTCTATGTTGTGAGGACAAACTGGTGGATTATAGGTACACTATAAATATTTGGTATTATCTTTTATGAAATATAGATGTTGAGACAAGAAGCTTGGGGTAAATAGAATAGCATATCTTAAAATTAAAGAGAATTAGAGATGAACAAAGAATACAAGAGAAATGGCCAAGGAATACAGACCATACACATTGCCAATCCTCAGGGAAACTGGGAAACATTTTAAACCAAAAATATATTTCAGTCTAAAAATTAAAATAAGAGAAGTGGATGATAAAACAAATCTAAAAGAATCACTCCTGATTTGTGACCATAGATTACTAAAATGACCAAGAATCTAAAAATAAAGCTGTAGCTTTTTAAAACAGGCTAGTGAGTGGAATAGGCAGTGTTAATATAATAAAGGCTTTGAAGCAATTGCTTCTTCCAACAGAATCTATACCTCCACTCAAGACCCTCATCCTCACCTCTTTTGCTCTTTAAATTGCCTGACCTTTTTGTTATTAAGAAGCGTTTCAAGATTATGGAACTTGTGGCTGAAACTTCACAAAAGATGATTGCAAGCTGTTAGTCTAATTAAAAACTTCCTTCACAAAAACCTTTGAATCCAGAGGAATAACGGGCTGTAACTTCAACTTCAAAAATGACATTTCAAAAGGGCGACCTAAACGCCTGATCTGAAATATTGCATTTACTTTTAATATTTTTCAATTATCATGGATTAAAATTGCTTTTATGTAAAATTCTATGAATTTTAGTATATATATAGATTCCTGTGGATGGTCACCATTGTTAGGATATAGAACAGTTCCATCACCCTCAAAAGCGACCTAGTGCTATTCCTTTATTCTCATCCCCTTCTCCCACCATAATCTATGGCAACCACTGACCTGTTCCCAATTTCTATAGTTTTAATTTTTACATTTTTTAATTTTCAAAGATGTAATATAAGTGGAACCATGCCATATGTATGCTACCTTTTAAGACCAACTTATTTTACTCAGCACAGTGCATTTGAGATTCATCCAGATTGCTGCATCTATGAAAAATGCATTCGTTTTATTGCTGAATAGCATTCTATTCTATTCCATTGTCCATAGTATTTAACTTGTTTATTCATTAGCCTCTTGTATCATATTTGTGTTGTTTCCCGTTTTCAGCAACATGAATATGCTACAAATCTTCATGTGAAGTTTCTCCTATAGGCGTAAGTTTACTTCTGGTTAAAGACCAAGCAGAGGGATTGCTTGGTCACACAGTTAAGTGTATGTTTAACTTTATGAAAACCAACAAACTATCTCCCACCATGTCTGTGTAATTTTGCATCCTGATCAGCAATGTTAGAGAATTCTAGTTGCTCCACACTCTCTCCAGTGCTTAGCATTGTCAGCATTATTTCTATTTTAGTTACTCTATTGGTCATGTACTGTTATCTCATCATGTCTTTTTTTTGGTCTTTTCTTTTTTTTTTTTTTTTTTTACTTTTCATTTCTATAAGGGCTAATGATATTGGATGTCTTTTTACATGCTTATTTGCTGTCTTCATATCCTCTTTGATAAAATGTATCTTTTAGTCATTTTTATTTTTTTTTCCCCCCTTAGGGTTGTGTTTTGAGAGTCCATTGTATATTCTCAATGCATAACTTTTCTTCGATATGATATTTGCAAATATTTTCTTCTAGTCTGTGGTTTGCCTCCTTGCTTGCTCAACACTGTCTTTCACAAAAGAAACATTTTTAGTTTTGTTGAAGACTGATTTATCCATCTCTAAAAAAAATGGATCGTCCTTTTGGTTCCATGTGTAAGAATTCATCACTTGACACCAGATAGGGGAACATGAACAGGTTCTAAGGTACCGCTGGGCCGAAGTGATTCCAAAGCCAGTTCCAGGGTAGGGCCCAAAGGGTTAGGGGCTCGTTGAGAAACCACAGAGATAC
This sequence comes from Phoca vitulina, assembly GCF_004348235.1. NCBI lineage: Eukaryota > Metazoa > Chordata > Mammalia > Carnivora > Phocidae > Phoca > Phoca vitulina. The sequence continues at coordinate 21,579,021 of NW_022589720.1, forward strand.
CCTAAACAGTTTCTACCTGTAGGTGGCGTGAAGGAGGCACGTCTGAACAGCGCTCCGTTGCTTAGCCGTTTTCCTGCTAAAGCAGCGTTTTTATTTTAGTCTGTTGAGACTTTTGTAAGAATTCTTACCTCTAGAACTGTAAGATATTAAATGTGTGCTGCTTTATGCCACTAAAATTTTTGGTAATTTGTTACAGAGAAATAGAAACTAATATAGTTGAAAACAACTATTCTAGTAATCCTGGAGAAATCGGCTATCAATGCAGAAAAAATAAAGAAGATTTTCTTCTACCTCGTACTGGTACAAAAGTCATCCCTATGTGGCTTAAGCACTCAATGTGAATCAAAAACTTCTTGATGAAAATATTTCTACTGAGAAAAATTTAAAAGGCAACCTGTATGTTCAATAAAATATTAAGATATTCTCACTATTCCATTTAGAAAAATAAAAATATTAAAAATGAGTTGATATTTAAATCTTGTCAGACTAGAAATTAGAAATTACTCATCATGCTAATTGCTGACAGGAAATTGAGATAATAATAACTCATGTACTGTTGGTGAGTTTATAAATTGGTACAATCACCTTGGGTTTTAATTGCTATTACGCAGTAATGTTAAAAACCTGAAAAACCTAGGAAACTGTGCCTGGGTTTCTCCTTCACTTGTATATTACTACCACACTCACAACACTTCTGACACCAGATGTGTGGGTGTTTTTCCCACATCATGCCTTTCTCTGAAACACCAGCGGGTGTCCTACAATTTAACTCAATTCAGACACTATCTACTTTGAGATAGCATCAGATCCCACAAATTTAAAGGCTCAGTCCCACAAGATTATCTTTCACTTTCAGACACCAATCACAAGTAGCAGGTCCCCATGCTACTCACGATTTCTGTCTGATTTGGCTGCAAATTGGAAGTTCTTACGACCGACCCCCTTTCCTTGGATTTGATCATTTGCTAGAACAATTCAGAGAGTCAGAGAAACACTTCCTTTATCAGCTTATTATATGATAAAGGATCTGATAAGGAATTCAGTGAACAGCAAGATGAGGAGATACAGAGGGCCAGGTCTGGAAAAGTCCCAAGTGGAGGAGCTCTGTTCCCACGGAGCAGGTTACAGCACACTCCTGGTGGTTGTGTTTCCCTGCACAGGGACTCTCTGAACTTTGTACTTATGGGATTTTTATGAAGGTTTCATCACACAGGCATGATGAATCACGAACTCAGTCTCCAGCCCTTCTCTCCTTCCCAGAAGATGGGCTGGGGGTAGGGAGTAAGGCTGAAAGTTCAGAACTTCTAATCGTAGCTTAATGTTTCTGGTGACCAGCCCCCATCCTGGAGCTTTCCATGAGTCCATCCTGGATATAATAACATAATAATATTATCCCAAGAGTCACCTCATTGGAACAAAAGACACTCCTATCACCCAGGAAATACCAAGGAATTTAGGAATTGTGTCGGGAACTAGGATTAAAGATCAACTATTAAAACAAAAGCTACTCCTAGTACTCTTACAAGGGTTTTACGATCTCTGTGTCAGGAACTGGGGGGAGAGACCAATACATATATTTTTTTCTATTATTTCACAATATTTATTGATTAACTGAGTGGGAAATCATTTTTACATGAAGCTACACAAAGAAAAAATATGATTGAACTTGCTCTGCTTTGAGAAAAAGGCATCTTCTGAAATCAGACACAATTGGGCATATTTTTCAATTCCGGTTTTGTGACATTGGTTAACTTATTCATGTTTACTGTGTCTTCATTTCTAAGTAAATTAAATGTAGCTTTCCATATTATAAATATCTATATGTTTATGTTATATGGGATTATGCAACATATATATAAAACACATTTAGTAATATCCTCAGCACATAGTAATACTCCCAAATATTAGTCCCTGCTCTAAATAATTTATTGTATTATCTCATTTTTTTTGTCTGATATTTTCTCTCCTTACTTAAATTGTCTATTTTGCTTGTAAGAAATGAAGATGAATACGGAAAATGATCATTTATAATGCTACCCAAATCCATCTGTTTATATTGCTGAATATGAAACCACCTTAAAATTTAGAGGCTTAAAACAACTCTATTATTTGCTCATGATTTCCAAGCAATTAGATTGGGCTCAGCTAAGCGTTTCTGGTTTTCTCTCCTGGGTGATTCACATAACGCACCTGTGCTGGGTAGTCAACTATAGATACACTAGCAAATTGGCATTTGCTCCATCAGACTTTTAAACCTCCTGTATAAGATAGTAAAAATCCTCCTTTTGATTTCAGGGAAACATTCCATGAAGGTAAGAGCAAATATGCAAGGCTCAGAAATTTACAGAGTCAATTTTCAGCATTACATCGGACAAAACAAGTCACAGAGCCAACCCAGGTTCAGGGACTGAGAAAATAGGATCCAATTCTTTGATGGGAGAATCTGTAAAGTTACATTACAAAAGGAAAGAGGAATTATTGTGTTCTGCTGTGGAAACTCTCTACTACACCAAGAAGTTGTTATTTAAAAATATTTATTAATTATTGACATACTCTATGCAGTATTTATGAATCATAAATGTTTTAAAAGTAATTGGTCTGACAATAATTTATTTGATATTTATTAAGGTAATGCTAATCATGATAATTTAGTATGGCATTTCTGTGGAAATTTATATAACTCAAGTTATATTTGAGCATAATACATTAATTATTAATGTGCATCATTTAAAATCATGTGATCAAATTAAACTCATTCTCAGAACTCTATATTTATGCCCCTCAATTACGGTACCCATGTAATACATCATTTTGACTATTACACAGAGTAATATATAAATCTTGCATTATCTGATTGCCATGATATTACTAATGTTCTTGGAACTTTTCAATCATTTATTAAAGGTTATCTTGAGATGACCGAAGGTAAAAGTTTGCTTCTTTTCTCTTCTTTGAAAGTGATAACAGAGGGCAGGGGTGCCTGGGCGGCTAAGAGTCTGCCTTCAGCTCAGGTCATGATCTCAGGGTCCTGGAATTAAGCCCCACGTATCGTCAGCGTCCGGGCTCCCTGCTCAACAGGAAGTCTGCTTCTCCTTCTCCTTCTGTGCTCTCTCTTGCACGCTGTCTCTCTCAAATAAATAAATAAAATCTTTAAAAATAAATAAATAAATTAAGGTGATAACAAAACTGAGGAAACAAGTGGGATGAATACCACAGAAAGCCGCTATCAGACACTCATTAGAGCCTGATACTTATTGAAGACTAATCCAATGAAAATCAGACAAATGGCTGTCCCTCTCCTCTGCTCTATTTGGAATTAGTTAATAGCAAGCTTCTTTTCTTTTCGTTAATGGATAATACTTCTATAAGTTTCATATATTTGTGGTCATTGAAAAGGGTTACAAACACCAGAGACAAAGTTTGCCCCAAGACATACCCAGTGGTCTTATTTCTCTATTCTAAAGGAAGCTACAGAAAAGTCAACTCCCTTTCTTATAAAATAACTCCATCGTTTATTTTCCAAAGTTGTCACTACTTCTTTGTTCTCAATTGCAAACTTTATCTCATATTCTTCTTCAGTGTGTGTGTGGGGAGCATTTGGTCACAGATTAATAAGTAGATAAGTCAATGGGTGAATGGAAAGATAAGTGAATGAATGGGGGGTGGACAGACAGATGGAAAAATAGATTAGATAAACCAAGAAAACAATACAGATTGCATTATGACATTCCCAATTTAAAATCATCTAATTACTCTCATTTAGGATTAATTTCATACTCTGTAGCTTGACATAACCTTTCGTGAGTTCCGCTTAATATCTTTATATGCCTCATTTCCCACCATTCTCAACGTGCCCTAGCTCTAGCCACAATGAACTAACTGCAATTATCCAAATGCTTTCTCTATTTCCATACTATATCTATAATTTTTACAAAACCAAACATTCTTCCTTTGTGCCTAGTCCATGCTAGTTGTTAAAAACTTATCTCTAGTGTTACTTCACTTGGTTAGCATTCTCTAGATGCCCTGAGGTAGATGCTCATTTGTACGTCCATGTATATGACCCAAGAATACTCCCTGTATATAACTCTAGCATTTTCATATATTCATTGAGTTTCTGAATACTTCTCTGTCCTTATATTTTGGTACCTAATTATTTAAATTGTCTAAAATTATTAGGAGACAAAATAATATTTGTGCAATATATAAGGTTGTAGTTAAATTAAATTTTCTTAAACAAGTGGAGGAAAAACTAAAATGTGAGTAAGCAATCTAAATTACCATATCTATATAGTAACAGTTATAATTTATAAAGTGGTTATTAATATGAACAAGTAGATATATAGATTAATTTCTTAAATGATAAGAAAAATAAATAACAGAAATTTATTGGCCTTCTGTGTTTCAGGTAATTACCTTAACAGAATTTTTTTTTTTTTTAAAGATTTTATTTATTTATTTGACAGAGAGAGACACAGCGAGAGAGGGAACACAAGCAGGGGGAGTGGGAGAGGGAGAAGTGGGCTTCCCGCTGAGCAGGGAGCCCGATGCGGGGCTCGATCCCGGGACCCTGAGATCATGACCCGAGCCGAAGGCAGCCGCTTAACGACTGAGCCACCCAGGCGCCCCACCTTAACAGAAATTTTAACACTCTTGTTTCTTATTTTGTATTTATAAATTAATTTGAAAAATGTCTTTGCATTTACATAGTCCACTTGTTTCTCTAGTGACCTACTATAAATTAATATTATCCTATACATGTTAGAAAAATACAGGGTATTCAAAGGCTAATACAGTATTATCTTTTTTAAGTGAAGACTAAACCCTCTACCTCTCTAAATTATATTTGAAAATGTTCTCGATTTGACAATAACTGATAATTTTACTTTTTAAAAATGTCAGTATATCATTAAAGTAGCTATTAAGCTGCTAATAGGCACTTAACGTTGTGGTAGCTTATTATAAATAGTGTTAACAGTCCTACAACGTTTTCATGCAGGTCACTTAAACATATCACATAAATTAAATTAAATATAATCATCTAAAATAAAATGAAAATGACAATAACTAAGTAAAAAAGATTCTGCATAGAGACTAGTAACAAAGCTTATAGATACATGAAGTCAGTTTCTATGAAGTTAAATTCAATATATGTGATCATAATATTTGTAAATTTTATTTTGTACTAAATTATCTCAAAAGTACATTTTAAGTGTGTTTAAAATGTGATATTTTGATGAAACATAATCTGAAATTTTAAAATATTTAAATTTAATAAAAATCAAAAGCAAAGAACAATATGAGAGTTTTAGCATCTCTTATCCAGGCATCTATCAAGGCATCTCTTATCCAGGCATCTATCAAGAGCAGCAAGAAATTATCTCTACGCAGAGATGAAGTGTCAAAATATGTAATGCAAAAACTTGTCCTCAGATGTTCTTAGCAGCAGTAATTATAATACCTGAAGAATGGAAACCATCCCCATGCACCTGATGGAAGGATAAACAATGTGGTTTATTCAGACATTATATTAACTGACCATGTAATAGGATGAATTGTGCCCCCCCGCCAAATTCTTATGTTGAAGTCCTAAGCACTAATACCTTGGAAATGTGACTGTGTTTGGAGTTAATGTCTTTAAAGAGAACACTGGGTTAAAATTAGATCATTAATGTGAGCCCTGGTGTCCTTACAAGAAGAGGAAATTTCTCTGCAAGAATGTAGAGGAAATTCCAAGTGAGGACACAGGAAGAGATGGCCATCTGCAAGCCAAGGAGAAAGGCCTCAAGAGAAACCAATTCTGCTGACACATCATCTTGGACTTCCAGCCTTCCAGAATTGTGAGAAAATTCATTTCTGTTGGTTCAGCCATTCAGTCTTTGGCACTTTGTCATCAGAGCTCTAGAAAACTAACAAAGACCATAAAAATATGAAGTACTGATATATGCCACAACATAGATGGACCTTGACATTATGCTAAGTAAAAAAAATCAGACATAAAGATTTCATTTCTATGAAATACTCAGCGTCGGCAAATTCATAGAGACAGAAAGTAGAGTAGTGTCGATCGTGTGCTTGCTGGGTGAAGGGAAGAAGTCAAAAGTGACTATAAAACTTATATAATTATAAATGACTATAAAATTTCTTTCTGTGGTGAACAAAATATTCTGGAATTAGATAGTCGTGATGTATGTGAAAGCTTGTTATATGAGAGAGACAGAGACAGAGAGACAGAGAGGAGTTAAAATAAATTCCGCATCAATTACTTCCTCCTTTATTTTTATTTATAATTAGAGACCGGGTTTTCATCTATGCTAAGGACTTCATCCTATAAATACTTCACAGAGATGTCTTTCTATTCATCACCAGTTGCCATCTATCTTCAAATTCTGGCTCTCACAGGGAACCTTCAAATTTGTGTTCAAATCCTGCTCAAGTCTCATAGAAGAAGCTTCTATAACTCCCCAATCCCCTGTGATGCAAAAGAATTGTTCTCATCCCCTTTATAGTCTAAATTGGAGTGGGGGGTGTGTAAAGCCACTAAATCACTTTTAATCACTTCTCAATTTACTATATTTGACTTCAATCTTCATCTTCATTCACTTTATAACTTTTGGGGTCTATTTAAAGAGTATTTATTTACTTTTTGTTTCAAGTTTTTATTTAAATTACAAATTGGTTAACATATAGGGTAATATTGGTTTCAGGAGTAGAATTTGGTGATTCATCACTTACATACCAGTGTTCATCACAAGTGCCCTTCTTAATACCCACCACCCATCTAGCTCATCCCCCGCCCACCTCCCTCCATCAACCTTCAGTTTGTTTTCTATAGTTAAGAGTCTCTTATGGTTTGCTTCCCTCTCTCTTTTTTTATCCCTTCCCCTATCTTCATCTGTTTTGTTTCTTAAATTCTACATATGAGTGAAATGATATGGTATTTACTAAAATTTCTCTCTCCAAGACCAACTTCAGTGTGATGGGATTTCAAAATCCCTACTTTACTTGACTCCTTAAAAACATTTGACATTATTGCCCTTCTCCCTTCTAAATACTTTATGTCACATCTATGAGCCCTCTTTTATAGCATAAGTCCTTGTTATGTAGTCCTTCCTTAATCTTTTTTGCATACTCTTTCTCTTCTACCCACCCTATTATGATGCCAATATTCCTAATGTCTGTTTTGAAATCCAGACCTCTATTACTAATTTATTTCTGACATATTTATTTGTATGTTCTACCTGTAAAACTTCAAATTTTTATTAAACAATCCATTTCCTGCAATGTCCCATCCCTATAGAGTAAATGTAACCACAATCATCCACTTTACTCGAGCCAGAAAGAGAATATTTTGGAATGCTTTCTCTTGCTCACCATCCCCATATCCTCTTAAACTTCAAGTTCTTTTTTTTTTTTTTTTTAAAGATTTTATTTATTTATTTGAGAGAGAGAGAATGAGAGAGAGCACATGAGAGGGGGGAGGGTCAGAGGGAGAAGCAGACTCTCTGCCGAGCAGGGAGCCCGATGCGGGACTCGATCCAGGGACTCCAGGATCATGACCTGAGCCAAAGGCAGTCGCTTAACCAACTGAGCCACCCCCCT